>NC_057417.1:32363884-32605655 GCF_019320065.1 Cervus canadensis | reverse complement strand
GCGTATATTTTATTTGCAATCTTTAAAAACCTGATGAAATGGTATCATACGTTATGAACACAGCCGCTGGCTCTGCGTGCCTCTAGCTCATTCCTGTTCAGTGCTGTGCCGTGTCTCACCGTAAGGCATTTAATGGGCCATTCTGCCTGCTGATCAGTGAGGAAGTCTCCAAGGTGGCCCCGAGGGATCTCCTGCTCTTTGAGCTCTTCTGGAGTCTCCTCCTGTTTAACCACGAGGACACGGCGGAAGGCGTGGTGTGATTCCACGTTCGGGTCATGAAGACACTGCAGCTCGTGCCTCGCACTCTCAGACCACGAGCCGGAGCTGAAGTCAGCTGCCACACCGTGAGGACGCTCCGTCAGCCTACGGAGAGCTGGGGCCTCCCGGCAACAGCATCAACCTGCCAGCCGGCATCGCAAGTGTTACATCACCTCAGATTCCAGAGATCCATCAAACTTGCTCAGGATGGCTTGGTATACATTTCTGGTTTGGGTTTAGTTTTCATATCCACATTCATAAGTGAATTTGGCTTTTAACTTTCTTCATGTCCTGTTTCTCTGGTTTTGATATAAACATTTTATTTGTTGTATAGAATTTTTCTGTTTTCTGGCATAGTCCCATGTAAAATATTGGAATAAGTCTTCTCATTGAATATCAGGTAGAATTTGCCTGTACAACCTTCTAGGTCATATGTTTTTGTGATTTTACTTTGGTTTTGGTGGGGACATTTTCAAACTACTCAAGCCATTTCTTTCAAGGTTATAAGTCCATTCAGGTTTTCTATCCTTCAGTAAATCTGGGTAGGTTATCTCTGTGTAAGAGATTGCCCATTTCAACTAAGTTTTCAACTTTACTAGCATAAAGCTTTCTAAAGTGTGTATCATCTTTAGCTTTCCTCAGTCTTCCCAGAAGACTTCAGAGAACGTACTCTTCGCTTTGTTGATCCTCCCCACTGCGTGTATATTTCCTGTCTTTACTCTCTGCTCTATATTGCTGCTTTGAATTTGTTATATCCTTTTTTAATCTAGCTCTGAAGGCACACAGCACATCGCTCCTCAGTCTTTATTATTTTCTAGGGTAGCGTTTACAGCCAGGCCGCTCCTCTTCTAAGCATCATGGCTGCATCCTTAAGTTGCATTTTCATTACTCTTCAGTTCCAATTCACATTAAAATGTCTTTTTTGATCCTGACTTATTCGGAAATGTCTTTGTGTCTAAATGTATGAGTGTGTGCAAGATGCTCTATCATTGTTATTTCAACACCCATCCATTTTCCCTCTCGCATAACAATGGGGATGACGATTATGTGTCCAGCGAGGACAGACTACACCTTCTGGCCTCCCTTGTAGGTAGGCAGGGCCTTATAGGGCTTCCCTAGTAGCTCAGGTGGCCAAGAATCCACCTGCAATGCAGGAGACCTGGGTTCAATCCCTGGGTTGGGAAGATCCCCTAGAGAAAGGGATGACAACCCACTCCAGCACTCTTGCCTGGAGAATCCCATGGACAGAGGAGCCTGGCGGGCTACAGTCCGTGGGGTCGCAGAGAGTCTGATGTGACTGAGTGACTAACACACAGGGCCTGCCAAGTTCCAACGAGCCAAAGACGGGGGCATGTCATCTTCCAGGACATGGTCTGCAGGGACACCGTCACCCCTCCTGCTTCCTTCCTTCTTTCCAACTTTCACCCTGCACCTGCAGATGGAAGGCACGAACTACAACGGTGGGGCTGGCCCTCGGGAAGCCGGGGTCCCTGGGGACCAGGAGCGCTTCCCCACTGGCCCTGAACCGACTCCCTCTGGACGTGAGAGAGTCTGCCTGTACTGGGCTCAGTCACTGTCAAATGCAACGTCTGGTCAAATGCAATTCCTAACTGATGAAGACGGGTTTAAGACCCCCCTCTGGAGGTGGCCCTCGGGCACAGTGGACAGCCCACTGGACTTCGGGAGATGACATCACCATGGTGCTGGGTTTCTTGATCTCAGACGACGTCACACACACAGAAGCATTTACAACTTGGACTAACAATAAAACCAGCAGCATCTCCTCCCCCACCCCACCTGCAAGAAGAGGAAGGCTTCCCGTGTCTGCGTCCCGGCCGCGTCAGCTCCCCTCCTGCCCCTCTGGCCCCAGCTACTCTGGATTCTGTTCCACTTCCCCTGGTTTCTCCCTTGGAGTCACACTCCACAGTTGTGCTAAACGGCACTGCCCTCCTTTGCTTCTCTTTCAGCCTCGTACAGAATGGCCACACTACATGTTTTCCTGTGCGTTTCTTTTCCCCTCAGCATTATGAGATGCGCCTATGAATACTATCCGGACACACGGTAGGCTTGGGTCCACGTTATTTACTGCATGAATACACCACGCACCCTCCACTCTGCGCTAATGGAGATATGGGTTTTTTCAGGCTTCAGGCTATTACAAAATGCTGCTGTTTCACTCTCCTACCCATCCCCTGGGGACCTCGGGGCAGTCTCTCTGGCAAAGTGCTTCCTGAGATGGCACGTTCGGGAATGGATGACATCCACGTGGCACACGGGCGGTAAGCTAGAGGGGCTGGGGGGTCTGCAGAGGCTGCGGCGGCAGCCCAGACTCTGGCCGCCTCGACGGAGGAGGGAGCAGTCAGATGGAGGGCAGAGCCCCACGAGCGGGGTGGGCACGTCGGCCACACCAGCAGAGACCCCCATCTCCTGAAGGGACCCGTCAGCGTGCCGTCGCCTTGGCATCACATCAGCGTGCCCCCTCCTCGCCAAACCTCAACACTGTCAGACTTCCTTTTTGTTTAAAAAAAGAAAAAAGGCAGCTCTGGGGTCTTCATTCCCATTTTCCTCACCACTAACAAGATTCCACATCCTCTCACGTTTACTGTCCACTCTTATTTCCTCTTCTGTGAAATACCTAAGCATCTCTTTCGCCAGTTTATCGGGTTGCTTCATCTTTTCAGAGACCTTCTCCCCCACTGTTAACATCTCCTGGATCGTGACTGTCTGATGTATTATGAAATCTCCGTGCTGACAGCCTGTTTTCCACTTTTCACTGTTCATCACTGGATAGAATAAGAGATTCTGTTTGTCAGTTTCTTCATAACTTTAGCTCTTTTGTGTCTTCTTTAGGAAATTTTTCTCTGTGCTGTTCATTATTCATTCCCAACCTAACTGTTTTACAGTCAGAGAACATGTTCTATGAATCAGGTAATTTAAAGTATGTTGAGTTTTACTTTCTGCTTGAACATTAGGGTTTGTGTGTGTTTACATGCCCACTGTTTATTTGACAATAAAATGCATTTTCTAATTGTTGAGTGGAAGGTTCTATAACAAACGTCCAATAGCGCAGAGATAACAAACGCCGGTGGGGGGAATGGGTGACAAATCCAGCCTGGCCGTCCGCTGACATACATACTGTCCAGGGCTTCCTTAAAAGGCACAGTTCAGTAGCTGAGGC
The DNA here is from genome assembly GCF_019320065.1 of Cervus canadensis. Taxonomy (NCBI): domain Eukaryota; kingdom Metazoa; phylum Chordata; class Mammalia; order Artiodactyla; family Cervidae; genus Cervus; species Cervus canadensis. The sequence goes on along the minus strand of NC_057417.1, from coordinate 32,602,219 downwards.
CGAGACTGTGGAGCCCCACAGAACTGAAAACACTTCCTTGCTGGCCCTTTATGGGCTTCCCTGGCGGCTCAGTGGTCAAGAACCTGTCTGCAATGCAGCAGACGCAGGAGACTGGTTTGATCCCTGGCTGGCGAAAATCCCCGGAAGAGAAAACAGCTACCCACTCCAGTACTCTTGCCTAAAAACTCCCAGAGACAGAGGAGCCTGGTGGGCTGCAGTCTCTGGGATAGTCAGACATGACTGAGCCCCATACCACCACCACCTAACCCTTCACAAAAGTGTTTGCCAACCCCTATTGTTGTGTTCAAAACTATTTCCTTTTTGTCTGCTTAACATCAACTAAGGAGAAGAGGTGTGTAAAACTCTTCTCTGACAAGGACACTTCCGACAGATCGTAACCTTTGTTTATGTTGAGGCTGTTTATTACATCCGAACACCACGCCGTTCCCTTTCCTGCTGCATTTTCTCTCCTCTCCCTGATGCGCTAGTCCCTTTTGCCCCTGGTAATTATTTTCCCTGAAACGTCTGGATGACGTCGTTACTGACAGCTTCTTGCTGGCCTTTTCTCCTCTCTTACGTGTTACATTCTGGGTGTGCCGCTCGGACACAAGGCAGCAAGCAGCCGGCCTCAGTTTTTCCAGAGACTCCGACAGCCTCCGTTGTCTAGTCAGGATGTTTACTCCACTTACACACACAGTGACAGACGGACTTGGTTTCATTTCCACCATCTTGGATGGTATCTTCTTTCGGCACCTTTTCCCACCCCTCACCCGCCCCACCTCATTCCTGACTTCCTCTGATAGACTTCTACTGGGCAGCTCTGCCGGCACGCGGGCTCTCTGTCCCCTGACCAGGGATGGAACCCTCGCCCCTCTGCCTTAGAAGTGCTGAGGTTTAATCACCAGGGAAGTCCCCTACCTTCTTTTGGATTAGGAATTTTTTACCTCTATGTTTTAACCATTTTCCCCTAAAAGAAAGTAGTTTATTGCTTTTAGGACAAAGTAAGATGCTCTCAGAAATTTTTTTTAGTGAAGAAAATTCTTCTGGAACTTTAAGACTTTTCTAAAATGCTATTTTTGTCCGATACAACACAGAAAATTCTCCAGAGACCACTGCCGGGGCTGGAAGGCGCAGTTCACAACCCTGGGCCCCCTCCCCGCCGCTGGCTGAAGCCACCTGTTCAGAAGCAGGGCTTGCACTCGTCAGCGCCCTCCCTGCCCCGCCGCCTGGGGAGCCCCTCTGCCGGCACCCACTCCAGCTGTTCCTCACACCGCCAGCCTCCTCCCCGCCTCGGCATCCTGTACAAGAGCCTGGGGCGGGGGGGGCAGGCAGGGGCCAAGCTGCTTCTGGTCAGGCTGGCTCAGAAGGAAAGCCAGAGGTCATGTGCTCACTGCTGCCGCTTTAGGCCCTCGTCTGGTTGCGGGGTCAGCACGCTTGAAATGAAGTGTTAACCTTTTCAGGCTTCTCCCTAACGCTGTATCAGGAACTCTAGACTGCAAATAAAGCGGAAAGGTTCATCAGTGTCTCTCCCTGCCAGAACACTGTAAGAACAGCTGAACCATTATCCTCAGATTTAAACCCCTCTGCTTGCTTCTTTCTCGTTTACTTTTATTGTTTTTTTTTTTAAATGGAGAAATACATCATCTCTTTTCAAAATAGCGCTTGAAAAATACAAGGAGTACAGATACTATAAAACAAAGCAAACTCCAGTCATGAGATACTATGCACACCGTATGAAAAAATAGTCCAATATTCAGGTAATGAAAACTAGAATTAAAAAGCTCCAACTTTCCAGCTTGGAAAAACAAGTACAATTACACGAAACACTTAATAAACTACTTTCCCCCAATGTGTGACCAAAATGACAGGACTAAATTTGTGCCTGGCAATTTCAATGACACAATAGCTATTCAAAATACACAGGTACTGTACACACGTCACCCGATTTTATTGCAGCAGGAGGGGAGAGGACCACACAGGTAGCAGGAACACCGTGCACCAGGCGTCAGGAAGTCATGGTGAAGAGTCTCAATTACTGCACAGCCCACGACGGAAATGACTATCATCCAACTCTGGGGAAATTATTCAAAAGGACGGGGAAAGAGTTTAAGAAGCTGCAGTTTGAGGTGAAAAATGCACGTGTGGTAGAAAGGAACACTGTCAGGGGATGGCAAGAGTCAGAACCAGGCTGTATGGAAAACCTGTTAGGTCTGCTGTGTCCAGAATAAGACTAAGTTTTCATTCACCTACAAGTGCGGGCATTCCTGTTTTTCAACATCAATGTTCTGCGGCTTAATCATGAGTGATCTTTTTTTTCTAATTTAAAGAAAGGTATTTCGAATCTTTTGCAGCATAAACAAGAGTAGAAAGCTGACCAGATGTCAAGTGCTTGCTAGAAACGTTTTATGTTTCTACATGTAAATTTCACTAATGAATTTTCGTAAGTCACTTACAAATAAAAATTGATTTAAAATTCTAGAGAAAATGCTCTTGCTAACACGTTTAAATTAGAAATTAACTTTACCATAAGCAGGTATTCTGTGGAGTATACGCATCTTCTCTTATGTGGAGACTGAATGGCCATCCAACATGGATAACATGCTTCACAGGAATTACTTTTAGTAAAACTTCACTGAAATACTGGCCAGGTAGCCACAGGACTGTTGGTTTCACATCATGGTTAAGAAAACACTAGCATACTGAGTTTTCTGTGAAACAATATACAAGCGCACCTTGTGCACACAAGCAGAGAAGGCAGCAGGGGTAGGGGATACAAAAAGCTCTTTCTTGTTTTAAGACAGATGATGAAGGATAAGAGAATATGGAGCTTTGTTAGCTCAATTCAGTATCTGCTGTCTGACCACTGATTGTACGCACCCTGAAACAGTTCTACAGATAAAACCAGTGTCTCCTTTCTTGATCCTGTCTCATCAAAACCAAACACCTACTAATTACTGTTCCAATGCCAGGTGCACATCCTAAGAGCTGATATTTCGTTTCAAAGGGTTACCTCACAGGACTGAGCCAGGTGGACCTGATGCCTTTTCTGAAGTACAGTACACCACTCACCGCACAATGGGAACCCATCTGAAGATTAATAGCGAAGAACAGCCTTCAGGAAAAACTGAAATTCATCAAGCTGAAAAATCTAAAGTTAGTTCTACTTTCTAATAAAAATATACATAAAGTGCATCAGCATAATGAATTCTGATACCAGTTTGTATTGCAAACTTCCCCCAACAATATATCCAACCCTAGTCCCGTCCAGATGTCAGTCATGGGTACAAACACAGCTGGAGGGATTCTTTCCTCACTGTTTCCTCCTAAAGGGCAGGAGTTCTTTGACACAGCATAACTGTGGCCAACACACAGTAACCTCACACATCAGTAACAGCACTTCTAGCTTCACATGCTAACCTGGACTTCTGATCAAGGTCAGCCCATGAGAGAAGGCACCAAGTGTGCCTAATAGCCTATCTGGGGCCGTATCTAGTCTGGCATCCTTCCTTCTCCTCCGTTAGCACGTGAAGACAGCAGGCTGAGTTGGCAGATACTGTTTATGGACCCTCGAGGTGTTTTTCTCAGTTCAATCTGTTTTATTGAATTCTTGATAACAGGAATAGGATCTGCAGGGAGAGCAGGGGTACTGGGAAGGTCTGCAGTGGATGTTCCCCGTGAGGCCAACAGAAGCTGCTGTCTGAATGGTTTTCAATCGAGTCACACTGGTCTCTCTACGAGAACATTCCTCCTCTGTTTTGGCTGCCTTGGTCCTTTCTTCTTGGTGACGCAACAATGTCCTCTAGACTCCTACGATAGGATTCGCTATGCTTGCTGCTGCGCTCCCTGAAGGTCTGGGTGGATGGCTGACCAGCCGCGTCGAGGAAACAACTCTGGTGACCATGGGCTTCGGTGCGGGAGGAACAGCTGGCTGTGAAGCAGTCTGAGGGATGCTTTCACTGGGCGGGCCCCCAGGGCTGTCGCTGGGATTTGCTTGCTGAGAGGAAACTTCAGGAAACTGTACGCCGGTCACAGACGCTGCCGCTGCAGCCGGGGCAGGACTGTTTCTGCCTTGAGTGCTGCCAGTCACTGGGCCAGTCTTCGAAGCGGCAGGAAGTGATAACACAGGCGTGCCGTTCTCACCGTCGACAGACAAGTCAAGGCTGCCGTCATCCAAGGCTGTCAATCTGACACCTTCTGTGGAAACTGTTTTCTTTTTCTGAAGCACATGATTAGGCAGTAGTTGATGAAGTTCCTTTCTTTTCAAATGCATTGCAGCAATTTTCATGTCCATCTCAAACATTTTACTATTTATCGCTTGCCTATACACAGTGTCTGTGAAAGACTGGATATCATAGGTGAGGTCAATACTGAGAACTTCAGAGTTTTCTGGCTTTTTTAACACTAACCCAATCACCCACATCGTACGAAATTCTTCCTTGTCAGGACTCTCCTTGGGTGCTGGAAACGACTGAGGATTCACATGAGCCAGTGTAATAAATTCATTCTTCTCCAAGCTTCCAACCAGGATTCGGATTTTTGATTCCACCAAGCCCACCCACTCTAGATGTTGTTTCTCTGTTGGCGCACTTGCCAGAAGCACAATATAATGCTTGTACTTCTGGAAGAAGCTGGGTGCTTCAAAAAGTTTGGACCACTCTGCCTTACTCAGCAAAATCTCATGTGTGATGGCAAGCCCTTGCTTAAATTCCTCAATCATGACCATCCGTGTTGAAACAGACACGTTGTACGTGGAGTTCTGCTGTGGGTATGCTGGTGTGATTATGGGCATGAGATGGTACCTATCACTGGGATTTACTCTTGGGTCCCAAACAGGCAAATTCAGATTCCGTTCTTCCGGCTCTTTCAGTAGCACTGGATTCGGCCATTCCCACTCAGAAAACACCAAGAAAAACTTACGGACAAGAGTTGATGCTATGGCATTTGGATAAAGCTGGCAAGTTCTTGCTACTAGCATCGCCCAGGAAACACCCCCGAGGAAACCTAGTATATTGGAATAAATATTGTGACATTTGGCCCACAGCTTGATGGCTCTCAGAGTTAATCTGAAGTTGTCAATGTTTGGTACTAGATGTAAAATCTCATCAGTTACCCGGCAACCATTAAGGCTTCTTATGCATCTTATATCTAAGTTTTTAAGCAGACTGTCATCTCTTAGGTCCAAATCTTCAGGAATAGTCTGCAGTGCTAATCTTGCAAACAAAATATCAATCTCTATCCCATCGAAACACAGTTTGATAACCGGTACAAATGCCTCCTCAACAGCCCTTAAATCCTTTACTTCTTCATGTAGTTTCAATTTATCATAGAAGGAGGTGAAAAAGTCGCTTCGATCAACGTGTCTCGGTGCCACGCACAACGCATCGATATCTGCACCTTTCGTATGCACCCCTAACCTGTAAGAACCAAATGTAAAGATTTTCCCTCCAACATTTTCAATTACAGCTTGTGGAAGACTCTTGCTTTCACTGATTTCTCGTATCCATTCCTTTACCAGATTATTTAATTTCTCCAAAATTAAAATCCTGCGCTGCAGTTCCTCTTCCTCTTCAAAAACCCCGAAGGGCTTCAGAGTTTCAATTAATTTCTGGGTAAGTATGCAGTCAGTCTCCCTGGGGGGTGCTAAACTGATGGGGGAAGAGATGCCGTAGTGCTTGGGCGGCGGCGGGGTCCGCTGTGGTCCCAGGGTGGTCACCGGAAACGGCATCATCTCTAGCGCTGGCCCCGCCACGCCGCGTCCCCCGCCACCGCGACCTCCGTGGCCGCCGCCCGGGTCATGATCCGCTGAGGCGGGAGGGGCGGGGCTCCTACCAGCCCAGGTCCGACCCGCTCCCGCTCCGCTCCCGCCGCTTCAAGCGCCTCTCCGCGGTCCCCTCGGCCCCAACATGGCGCCGGGGCCCTCGCCGCTGCGTTCTAGAACGCCCACGCACGCCACGCCGCGCGCCACGCACGCCATGCGCCACGCGAGCCACGGCGCATGCGCGTGCGCAGAGCCTCATGGGGGCTGTAGTTCCGGGGGCTCCGCCCCGGCGTCCGGCCGGTCGGGGCGGGCAGGGGTGCGCCCCGGCTCCGGCCGTGTCAAAGCTGTGTGAGACATTTGCCCAGACCTACCGTCCATCTGCTCTCTCGCCAGTTCCTCCTTGCCGGGTCTCTGTCCCCTCCCGCGGCACCTTCAGGGGGCCTCTGTCCTCAGGCCCGTCCTTGAGGACCCCTGCAAAGCGGGGTCCGTTGCGGGGGAGCGGCTCTGTCACGTCCCCGGTGGTCGGCTACCTGGGTGGCAGCGGGGCAGCTGCAACCGCTGCTCCGGGTTCTCGGTCCTGTCCTGTCCAGCTCTGAGGGTCCCATCTGCTGACCTCTGGTTTCTGCGGCTCCCGGTGCGGAGTCTGCAGCCGGCTAGCCTGCTGCTTGCCGGTCTTGTCTTTGTGACTGCTGTAAAAATCCGTCTGAAATGTCCTGCGGCATCGCCACCAGGGAGCAAGGGGGCGAACCTCTCGTTCAAATCACGCGGCGAACGCCGAGTCCTGAAGCGGAAGACTGGTGCTCGCGGAGTCACACTGCCGGGTAACTCTCGGGCACGTCCGTGGAGTATGTCCTCCCTCCATCCTCTTGACCCTCTTCGTGTGGACATGTGACAGACCTTCCCGTCAGTTCCCCGTGACTCTCAGCCCATGTTTGTGTCTGCATGGTGCCGGGTCTACCTTGTTCTCTAGTTCTCTTCGGTCGTATTTAGTCTGCTGTTTAAGCCATCACCAAAGTGTCCCTTTACAAACTTGCATTTTTATTACTAAAAGCATCTTTTCCTTTTCCCAAATCCTCCCTACCTTTTGGGATGACATTCTGTTCTTTCCTGTTTTCTTTCTACCTTATATTTCATTAAATATTTTAAAACTACTTACTCAATATTTTATAACTAATGGTTCCAATTCCCAGGTTCTTGAGAATTTGATTCTACAGTTTTCTACTGACTCATTTCAAGTAGCATCACTTCATGTGTCTTGTTATTTGGGGTTCTGAGCTCATCTCTGGCCAGATTTGGGAGGCCTGTGTAGAAGGATGTCCTTCCAAAGAGTACTTTGTTCTATCCAATGTCCTTGTACATCATCAAATTATGTACAATGTAATTTCTTATTCACATCACTTAAATAGTACAATTCTGAACTCCAAACATGTGAGAGGAAGAGTGATTTTCAACTCCAGGAAAGAGTATTTAGTTTTTCCCACCCAGAGCCGGGGTCAAGAGAGAGAGCTCTTTGTCATCTCCTTTTACCAGGTAGCAAATTCTTCATATTCTATCTTTTCATTGAGTGTGTCCACCTTTATAGTTTTCAAAAAGATATGAGGTCTCAGTTCCAACTCGCTACATCTTTCTTGGACAGCTATTAAACTTAAGTTTCTTGATTACAAAGACTGGCAAATAACTGCAAGGCAATTTTAGCTTCATAATCAGTTCAGATTCTAAGGTCCTCATTTTGTCATTTTTTTTCACCCCTAGGGATTCCTTTATTTTAGGAGGTTCTCAGCTATGCATCTAAAAGGAGAATTGTTACAATTCATCCAGCACTTCCAGGTACTTTATACAGAAAGCTCTTCCAGGCTAATTAATCCCACATATTTCCAGAAATGTAAGCACCACTTTCTCAACCTATTTCAACGTGGTATGCGTGCTAAACATTCCAGCAACATAGCTACCAATAGGGCCTTTAGTGACCTCCATGTTGCTTAATACAGTGGCTTCTATGGCCTGCACCTTTTTTGACCTACAGTAGACTCACACTGGCCTCCACGGTATCACCCACTGTGTTGTCTTGTACATCTCTGGTCTCCCCTCAGTCTAATTTGCTCCTTCATTACTTTTCCTCTAAAGTTGGAGCTCTTCCAGTTTCCTTGTTAGGCCCTTGACTCTTCTCACTGTATATGTATTTATTACCTGGGTCATCTATCAATTTTCACAGCTTAAGTATCACCTATTAACAGCTTCAGTTTTTATAAACTGCTCTCTTCTGAGCTCCAGATCCACATCATCTGACTTCCTTCCTGACACCTCCACTTGGATGTCTCAAACTGGACACAGTCTACAGAGAGCTCTTACTCTTCCCTCCATAATCTGTTTCTCTCTGGGAAGTCACCACTTCGGTAAATGGCACCTCCATCTACTCAGCTGCTCTTATCAGAAATCCGGGCTTCATTCTTGACACCTCTTTCTCATCTTTGACATCTAGTTCATTTACAAATATTGATGATTCTACCCCCAGGATATATTTGGGATTCATCAGCTTCTACCTGCTTTTTCATAACTCTAGTCCAAATTACCATCAACTTTCACCTAGACTCCTACAAAAAGTAATTAATCTATTACTCACTTTTCAAAGTATTCTCTACCCAGTAGCCACATCGGTCTTTAACCCCTTCAGTGGCCTCCCATTAAACTTAGTCTAAAATCCAAAATCCCTAACAACCCCTACCAACTCTCCAGCTTCACCTCTCACAACTTTCCCCACCCTCTGGCTACCTTGTTTTTTGGTAACTCACATTTGTTTCATTCTCTCGCATATTAAAAAGCAGAGACATCACTTTGCCAACAAAAGTCTGTATAGTCAAAGCTATGATTTTTCCAGTAGTCATGCAGGGATGTGAGAGTTGGACTGTGAGGAAGGATGAGTGTCAAAGAATTGACATTTTCAAACTGTGGTGCTGAAAAACACTCTATTAGAGTCCCTTGAACAGCAAGGAGATCAAACCAGTCAATCCTAAAGGAAATCAACCCCTAATATTCATTGGAGGGACTGATGTTGAAGCTCCAATACTTTGGCCACCTGATGTGAACAGCCAACTCCTTGGAAAAGACCCTGGTGCTGGGGAAGATTGGAGGTAGGAGGAGAAGAGGGTGACAGAGGATGAGATGGTTGGATGGTATCACTGACTCAGCTCTGGGAGACAGTGACGGGCAGGGCAGCCTGGCATGCTGCAGCGCATGCGGCTGCAAAGACTCAGACGCGACTCAGCGACTGACACCAGCAGCGACTCAGCCCCGCGCTCTGCACAGCGCGGCCCCCTCCGCCCGGAAGGCGCCTCCTGCCGCCTCCTGCCCACCGCTCCTCACTGCTTGGTGCTGTCAACTCTGAGATCCGCTTGAATTTCATCTCAGAACATCCCTAACCTCCCTGCTACATTAGCACCTATACTCTTCTTTTATAGCACATAGAATTTGTAATTCTATGTTTTTCAAATCATCTTTATTTCCCACTGTAGACTCTTAGCTCCATGAGAACATGACCTGTCTGTTAACTGCTATATATCCAGTACCTAGTCAAGTACCTAACATAGTAGCACTCAACAAATATTTGCTGACAAATAAATGAATGAGCATAACAAAGAAAATTATTTCAGGACTTCCCTTAGTTCAGTGGCTAAGACTCCACACCCCTAACGCAGGGGGCCTGGATTTGATCCCCGGTCAGGGAACTAGGTCCCACACGTCACATCTAAGAGTTCGCATGCCATGACTGAAGATGCCACTGCTGCAGCGAAGACCCAGTAGAGCCAAATGAGTCTTTGAAAAGGAAAATTCGTTCACCTTCAAACCTCGGGCTAATCAACATCCAGAAGGTCCATCTCTTGAGTTTTGTTTAGTCCGAGGGACCATTTCAAAGTCACACTCTGACTCCGGAAAGTCAGCTCACGGCTCAGTCCACAGTTGCTCACGCCCACCAGCCCAGGCACCTCTCTGGCCGCATGACTCCGGCACCCTGCCACCCTGCAGCACCTTCTGATTTTAACCTGTTTCCGGGAGAATTTCCATGTGGCGGGGGCTCATACTCAATGCTTGAGGATACGGAACGGCTGTACAAGAAGGCAGGCAGCCTGTCTGCAAAGCTGCTGTCCTGCCATAATCCAGAAGCACATTCCCTAGTGGGAACCCCCAGGGAACTTGGCACAGGCCCTGCAGAGGGTCATCATGCCATGGTCTGTAGCAGGAAGAATTGGATGCAACCTGAGTACCCATGATTAGGAGAATGGATCATGGAGTACAAAAGCAAGTGGTGGAAACCACGCCTCAAGCAAAAGCAGTGCCTCAAAAAAGAGCTGGATTTACATGCAGCACCATGGGTAGAACTAAATCTGGTATCTTATTACACATTATATAGTATATAATGTCTGTAGATGGAAAGAAAGCTTAAACTTCAATATGGTCAAATTTATCTGCCTTAACCCATGGTTTGTGTCCTATAAAGAAAGCTGAGCACTGAAGAATTGATGCTTTTGAACTGTGATGTTGGAGAAGACTCTTGAGAGTCCCTTGGAATGCAAGGAGATCCAATTAGTCCATCCTAAAGGAGATCAGTCCTGAATATTCATTGAAAGGGCTGAAGCTCCAATACTTTGGCCACCTGATGCGAAGAATTAACTCATTGGAAAAGACCCTGATGCTGGGAAAGACTGAAGGCAGGAGGAGAAAGATGCAACAGAGGATGAGATGGTTGGATGGCAGTACCGACATGGACATGAGTTAGAGCAAGCTCCAGGAGTTTGTGATGGACAGGGAGGCCTGGCGTGCTGTAGTCCATGGGGTCGCAAAGGTAGGACGTGACTGAGCTGAACTGAAGCCTTATTTATGAAATCTTTCTTTTAGCTCTATAACTTTCTCTCTGATGTGTGGGTTTTTAAACTATTTGGAGTAAGGATCCAACTTTACTTTTCCTTCCCTGCACCGTCCACCCTAGCCATACTGTAGCCAATTCCTCGTATGTTTTGTGTCTTTCAAACATTCTGCACCAGTTCTGATCTCCCCCCGTGTTTTCTGTGTTAAGCGCTGAGCCTTCGAAGGCTCCTTAGATAATGTGGCCCGAAGTCTCTGGGGGGCAGGGCGGGGAGGTGCTGCCAGCCAGGCCCCAGGTGGGCACCATCCAGCTCGGGGGACAGGGCTTCTAGGCTTCCTTCCAACACCCCGCCTCTAAGTGAAACTAAAGGCTATAATTTTTTTCTTTAAGCAGTGAATCGAAGGATGAAACTGGTTAGCAGCTAACCATTCAACTTTATGTTCTCTTTGAATTAAAAATCCTCAAGAACAGACTTCCCTCATGGTATAATGGATGAGAATCCACCTGCCTACGCAGGGCACACAGGTCTGATCTTAGTCTGGGAAGACACCACATTCCTCGGAGCAACTAAGCCGGTGCACCCCAACTACCGAGCCCACGCTCTAGAGCCCAAGAGCCGCATCTCCCGAGCCTGCGTGCTGCAGATCCCGAGGCCCACGTGCCCGGGAGCCTGTGCTCTGCAACGAGAAGCCACCGCAGCGCAACAGAGTAGCCCCCTGACGCAACTAGAGAAAAGTTGCACACACAGCGGCAAAGACCCAGCACAACCAGAAATAAACAACAGAAATCCTCAAAAACGTCTTTCAGGTTCAGTCGATTTTCTAGTTTTAGACTGATGGGGAAAGCTGGGCATTGTTTTGCTTTTACCCAACCACGTAAACTAAACGTTTCCCACAATGACTTGCTGAGAACAGGCTCAAGGGGAGTCTCGTTCCAGACTCGAGAGTTCAGTAAGGGAGAAAAGAATCCAGATCACCTCCTTCATCCTGAGAGAAGTGTTACGAAACGTCAGGTTCGTGGCAGGAGAGAAACAAGGTCAAAAGCAGACAGCACTCAGAAGCTGGGGACGCGGGACAGAATTCACAGCACAGGCAGCAGCTGAGACCGCAGCGGTCTCACCAGACGCCTGGACACCCCAGTTTAGGCGGGGCTCAGGCCTGTCCACCCCTCCATGGACCGGGTGGGACGGTGAACACACACCCAATCTGCTGCTCAGATGACATGCCCATCACCGCCAGCCCCGCAGGAGATGGGAGGCTGGCAGGCCCCGCGGTCGGTGCCAGAGCAGCGCGTTCCTCCTCACTCGAGCCCCAGCCCGCACTGGTGGGCACCCATGCCCTCTGCAGGCCACCCCCACCTCCCACGCCCCACAGAGAAAACCAGTCCCAGACCTGCAGCCTGGGGTGCGCCTTGAAGCCAACACCTACAGGAGCGTGCCCTTCTAATTTGCATCAACCCTTAAACAGGCATTTAACGAGCTCCTGCTGTATGCCAGACCACACAGACACTGCAGCGCAATGGGGACAAGCCCAGGGCTGATGCAGAGACAGTCCTGCAGAGAGAACCTCACGACACGGCAGCTTCAGAAACCCTCTCAGCTTGCCTCCCTCCGAAGAGGGTGCCCAGAGCCAAGGAGGCCCTGCCTCCCAGACAGGAACAAGGCCAGGCAGGCCGCAAGGAAGGCACCCCAGTCCCTCAGGCAGGGCCCTGGGACACACGGCCTCAGGTGCCTGCAGGAGGCGTGGGCACGGCCGGCAGGCTGAGTTCCTGCCTCATCCAGGCCACCGGGTCCAAACCAGCGGTTCCCACTCCAGGGCGAACTTGCCCCCTGGACACTCAGCCAGGCCCACAGACATCTGTGGTTGTCACGACTTGGGGGCGAGGCTGGGACAAAGCTAAGCATCCTACCGGGCCCAGAGTGGCCCCCACAGCAGAGACCTGCTGACCCGGAGTGCCCCGGGGCCGTGGGTGAGAACCCAGCTCATGAACTCGCCTCCGACCCGGGACACACACAAACCCCACGCTCTCGCCTTCCCTCGCCACTGACGAAAACCACACGGCCCACACCCCTCCCTGGGGTCGGCAGAAGTGACTGCCTTTTTCCAGGGGACAGGCCCAGAGCCCTCCCCACAGGGCACGAGCCCTGGATGCCAGCCTCTGGGAACAGGCGGGAGCGGCTCTGGCCCCCGCCCACGCCACACGGGGCTGCTGTCCTCTGGAAATCGTGGGCAGGCTGGCAGCTGGGAAAAGGCAGTATTTACGGAAAATACGCCAGCACTGCCCGAGCACACGCTACAGGCGCGTGATGACAGCCGGACGGTCCCAGAGAGCCGGGCGGGTTCTTCCTCCAGCGCCCTCAGACAGCCCCTTCCGCCGCCTGGCCTGGCGGGGCGTCCCAGTCACCCAAGGGTGCCTTGTGCACTCCTGGAGCCTCCAGGATGCACGAGGGGGCTTTTAACCTGAAACCAGCACAACCAATGAGCCCCAGCACACCACACAGGCGCTTTTCTGATGTGAGGACACTGTGGGAATAACTACTAATGCTGTGACTGCAGTAACCTGACACCTAGGGAGGCGGGTGCTTGTTCACATCCACACACAGGCGCACGTGCACATGTACACGCAGGCACACATGGCCACGCACACGTCCACACACACGCATGTCCACATGCACGCACACACGTCCGTGCGCGCGCACGTCCACACACATCCACGTGCGTGCACACACATCCACACGCATGCACACACGTCCATGTGCGCACACGTCCACACGCATGCACACACGTCCATGTGTGCGCACACATCCACACACATGCACACATGTCCACATGCGTGCACACACGTCCACACACACGCATGTCCACATGCACGCACACACGTCCGTGCGCACGCACGTCCACACACATGCACACATGTCCGCGCGCATGTCCGCACGCACGCATGTCCACATGCGCACACACATCCACACGTCCACGTGCGTGCACACACATCCACACGCATGCACACACGTCCACACGCATGCACACACGTCCATGTGTGCGCACACATGCACACATGTCCACATGCGTGCACACACGTCCACGCGCACGCCCACACACATGCACACATGTCCAGGCGCATGTCCGCCCACATGCATGTCCACGTGCGCGCACATACACATTCACAAGTCCACGCATGTGCACACACATCCACATGCATGCACACATGTCCACACAGGCACACACATGCATGCACACATCCACACACATGCACGCATGTCCACGCGCATGCACACATGTCCACGCGCACGCACACACGTCCGTCCACACGCATGCACACATCCGCGCGCACACACACCCACATGCATGCACATACGTCCACGCGCGCACACATATCCACACGCATGCACACACATCCACGCGCACCTACACACATGCACACACACGTCCACACAGGCAATCCATTCCTCTCGCACCCTTCTCCCAACGAAGTGGACCGTCCACTCCCAGGGCGTAGACACACCGTCACCCATCCTCAGGGAAGGAGGCAGGGAATCAGGTGTCTGGGTGCCCACCACAGCTCACACCCCCTCACAGCCTCTCAGGGACACTCGGGTCACTCGGGGCACCAACAGCATCTCAGGGCTCATCACAGGCCACCCGGGAGGTGGGGTGCCCCGTTCTCTGGAGACGCGGGTGTTAGGAACAGGAGCAGAAGCCGCCAGGAAGGAGTGGCCAGAGGGGCTCATCGACCACCCCCCGACAGCAGCACCTCACTCCTCAGTCTCTCTGCAGTCCCCGCCATCGCGAGGAGGGGGGCCCGGACCCTGGGGTGCCCTAGGAGATGAGAGATACCTAGGGACCCAGGGGCTGCAGCGGGCTCTCTATGTGAGGGAACAGTGCAGAGTGCGATTCACGCGTGTGAGCGTGTGCACACATCTGCGTATCACCAGGATCCCCAGACATCTGACACAAGGGTCCTGGGCTCTGGTGAAGCTCCGCCGCCTGTGCCCCATGGAGCAGGGCTGGATGAGGCGGGCCTGCCTGCAGGGTCCTCGGCGCTCACTCTGTGGCGTGGTCACTGGTGGGGGGAACGGTCCAGCCAGGAGGCACAGGACACCCAGGCCACACCCGAGTCAGAGGCTGGCCAGAAAGGCCGACTCCCTGGGGCCCGGGAAGCCTGCTCCGGGCAGGTAACACAACCCACTTCCAGCCCAGAGAAGTGTGTCAGTGAGACCCACCCAAGTCAACAGACTCTCTCTGAAAACCACCGCCAGGTTGAACAGGCTGTGCGCCTTCTCCTACCTCAACAGTGTAAGAGGAACAGGTCTAAATAGGGTCGGGGAACAGGACAAAACCCTGCACGCCCAGCTGGCTGCCGGCCCCATGGTTGCCCTGCTCCCTCTCTGCTCAAGCAGTCACCCCTGTGACACAGAGCGGCCCCCCCAGGGCCCACCCGGGACCCACAGGACCGGCGGGGTCGGCCCAGCCCACACGCTCTCTGCTCTCCGTCCAGCAGAGGAAATGCTGGGCAGGATGGTGACTGAGCTAAACACCCCCCCTCCGCCCATGTGACGTGACGCGGCCCCTTCCAGGCCTCCCCAGAGTGAGGCGGGTAAGGAACCGGGGCCTCGGGAGCAGCAGGGCAGGGCCGGCATGGGACCTGCAGCCAGGCCTGCGGGTGGGGCGTTCGCAGCGTTTGAGGAGAATTGGAAACAATAACATTGAAGTTAACACAACACTGTAAATTAACTCTACTTCGATAAAGTTAAAATTTAAAAAAAAGAAAAACAATAAAAGAAACAACCCAGAAACATCAGTTACTCATTGGGCAGCTCCTCATTCTCCCAGGTGCCTGAAACTCTACACAACATCGGTGATAAAACACCCGGCCCACACAGAACAAACCAGTCAATCACAGGTGGGAACTCTGCACACACCCCTGCACCCTGGGGCCCCTGCGAGGCGAGCACCCAACCTCCAGATCACAAGACTGAGGCCAGAAGAGGTAGCAGGGTCCGCTGCCGCCCACCACCACCCGTGGTGGCCCTGGAGCTGGCACCGTGGCCCCGGCAGGCCCCGGGACGCCAGCCATCCATCCGCCTGCCACACTCTCGTCCCCACACCCTGAGCGTGCAAGGCAGGCTTCGCACCAGAGGAGGACCAGAGCACGCAAGCATTCGAGACACCTCGGGACACACACAGGAGGTCAGCAAGGGCTCCAGCCCCCCGACCCTGCAGTACCAAGTGATGGGTCTCCGAATGACCTCTGCTCTGAGCCACATGAGACCACTCCATTTGCTCATAAAGCCACCATTTTCATAAGAAACAAAGGAGAAGTCAAATACGACCCGAGATATGTTTAAGAGTCTTTCGGCATTTGAAAAAGCATATATTTTTTATGGCGCTTACCATTAAGATAACCAGCTTCTTTCCACCAAGTGAATAAAAGCCAGACACAAAGGAGCAGCCAGCCTGCAGGCCCCAGAGGCTGCGGCCCCCTCAGGGGCTCAGGCTGACCCAGCGAGCCTCCAGCAGTGACCCACCTCCTCCAGCCCAGGCCCCGAGCTCCGGCACGTTCCCCGGTGCACCACAGCTGAGACCCCTTCCTCCAGCAGTGCACATCCCCCTGCTCCCGAGAGGCCCCGGGAGCCTCCGACGCTGAGGGCTTTTCTGTACCACGTCTGCCGCCTGTGCGGGCCGAGGTCCTCCCTGCCCCACGACGCCGCAAGGTGGCACGGAGTCGGCACCAGCAGCCACCCACTGTCTGGACAGCCCCCTCCGTCTGTCCCCCTCCAGACACCCCGTGTCCCCCGCACCCCCGCCTTCGCCGCCTCACCTGCCGTCATGGTGTCCACGTCCTTGGCGGCCAGCTCCTCCACCTCCGACCTCTTCCTCAGCTCAAACCTCCGGGACAAGCCTTCTCGGGGCTTCCATAGCTCCTGGATCAGGAGGGGCTTCTCGTTGTCGCCAAACACCCGGAAGCCCTGGGCCTGCCACGCGTGCCCGCCGCCGGCCTGGCCCACCACGTCACATAGCACGTACTGGGCGGCGCGCTCAGGGCTCAGCGCGTAGCGCTCCAGGGCCTCCCTCACCAGCTCCCGGGCGCTGGACGTGCCGGTGGCCAGGACACTCTTGTAGTGGGTGCCCGAGCACACGCTGTCCCCGAACACCTTCAGGACCCCGGGGGCCGAGAGCTGCGTGGACAGCTCGGCGGGGTCATCGCTGGCGCCCAGGCCCGAGCAGGGGGCGTCCAGGTCGCGGTACTTGTAGCTCAGGGTCCGGGACAGCACGCTGGACAGCAGCTGGCCCTGCCGCTTCAGCTTGCTCTTGGCGGGTGGGGACATGATGAAGTGGGTCCCATAGAACATGATGGGCCCGTCTTCACCGATGAGCGCCCAGGGCTCCGGCCAGCGGCAGGGAAGAGGCCGCGTCCTGGGAGAAAACGAAAGGCGGGTGAGCACCGACCAGCAGGAGCCCACGAGGCTTGGGAGAACTTCACTGGACTGGACGGCCGTCCTGCTGCCCCAGCAGAAGCCGCGGACACGGCACCTCAGAGGAATCAAACAGGGAGGATACGGCTGAAGCCGGTGGGACTGCAGGGGACAGAGCAGGTCCGGAGCGGCGGGGGTTCCCTTCAGGGAAAGCTGTCACGAGGAAGCTCCGTGAGGTCACCCAAGGGCAGACAAGAGACGCCCAGAGCCAGGGTGGAGTCCGGCGCGGCTCCCCTAAACGCCACCTGCCCCGCCGCACTGCCTGTGCTCTGGGAGACTCAGCGCACACGGTGGTGCAGCCAGCCGGCAGGCAGAGTCGGCCACACGGGCCGAGCGGACAGCCGCCCGCGGTCAGCACACAAGCCCCCAACACGCTGCTCCGGGCGGACCGGTCCTGGTTTGGAGGAGCTGCTCCCCGGGACGGCAGCGCTCGAATGGACACATGACCACCACGGGCACAAAAGGGCTCTTCCAGAGGCAGCGGAGGCAGGGCTGGAATGCCGGGGTCCACCCACGGCGTCCAGCCAGGCACGCGGGCCCAAGCCAGGCTAGAGGGGCCATCGTGCCAAGGAAATGAGAACACAGCACTGAGACGCCGAGGAGAGTCATAAAGTCAGGACTCTCACGCACTTGGGGCCCCAGAGGCCTAGGACTCCAGAGAGCGGGGTCCCAGGCCCTCCCCCCACGAGCTCCAGGTGGGCTCCAGGAGGAAGATGTCCTCCTCCACAGAAACTCCGGGCTCACGACCCTGGGGGAGCCCGAACACAGCCAGCTCCCAACTCTGCGCCCCCTCTAGGCAGGCAGATTGGAGAGGACAGGTCCACTTTCTAGAAGGCTCTGGAAACCCAGGCCCGGCCCTGGTGAGAGCAGCTCTGGGCACCGGCCCCCGAGACCAGTGTCAGCACGGGACTCCGCCACGGTCATCGCCTCAGCCCTGACTCCCGGGTGCTGGGAGGGGCTTCCCAGGGGGGAAGGGGACCACCCCGGGTAGGAGAAGTGACTAGGGAGCCCCTCTGAAGACGAGGACCCACGCCCACACCGCGGGACCCAAAGAGGGCGAGGCACCCGGCCAGGGCACCAACATCAAACCGCGTTCTTCCCAGCTGGCTGGCCCCTGGGCCTCAGTCACAGCCTGTGAGGTCATCACCCCCCACCCCGACCCCAGGGCTATAGGAACGAAGGCTGAGTAGTAGACCTGCCCTTCCGTTCCTCTAGAACCATCCTTAGAGAACTCTGAACCCTTCAAAACGCTCCTGACAAAGTCACACCCCAAAGACTGGCTTCCGAACGCTCACATGTGCCCACCGGGTGGGCTGGAGCCCCCTGCACCACCAAGCCTGCTGCGCACACTCACCACCGCAGAGCCCCACGCTGCGGACCAGCTTCCTGAAGCCTGAACCTGCTGAAAGCAGCCAGGGGTCCTCAGCGGAGGAGTGCACAAGGTCTCCCGGCTCGGGTCCGCTGGAAAGGAGCGACTCCGTCCTCCCCGTCAGAGGCCGCGGAGCCCAGAGCTGGCTTGGCTCCCCCTCAGACCCGTCCGAAGCCCCGACTGAACCTACCATGGGAGCGTTTCCGATGGGCCTCCCGGGACAAGCACGCAGCTTTGGCTCCCACACCACACGAGTGCCTTCAGACCGCCGCGCCTCCCGAGCCACACCACCCGCCTCAGAAATTCCCAACTTGTGCCTCTGGAGACCCGCTCGCAGCGGGCCTGACCCTCCAGACACACGGCTCACCTCGAGCGCAGCCCCCACGGTCCTGACGCAGCCCCGCGCTCTGCCAGGGAAACCTCTGTGTTCAGAGACGATGTCTGAGTCTGAGAGTAAATACAATGCTGAAAATGGCGGAAGCCGTGTCTCAGCAGAAGGCCAGCTCACAGAAAAGTCAGAAAGTAATAAATGCGGGGATTTACAAGGCCCCAGATACAACAGAGGCCTTCCCAGGTGGCTCAGTGGTAAAGAACCCGCCTGCCAATGCAAGAGACATGCGTTCGATCCCTGGGTCGGGAAGATCCCCTGGAGGAGGGAAAGGCCACTCACTCCAGTATTCTTGCCTGGAGAATCCCACAGACAGAGGAGCCTGGTGGGATATAGTCCATCAGGTCAAAAAGAGTTGGACATGACTTAGCACCTGAGCAGAGCAGATACAACGAAGAAGTAAAAAGCTATTTTGCCCCAGGAGGTGCATCTTTACAAGTTCTGTAAGGTTCTTACAGGTTCTAAAGCCTATATGATTCTGCTTTAATTAAAAAACAGAAAATCACAAACACATAACTGCTATGTGTAGAGTCATGGAAGGGAGCCCACCCTCCTCTGGGGCAAAGTTAGCAACATCAATAAAAAAGGGGCAGAAAAACGTAGGAGACACTGACTCACTCCCTTTCAGCAACTGCTTCTTGAGCCCCAAGAAGTCCCAGTAAACACAGACCCTGATGGGCTGGATCCATTTTACCAGGAGACTCTCGCCTCCTCATGGGCATTCCCTCTGTGGCCACCTTCAGGGAGAAACCACGGAGTGTGGCCACTTGCTCACACGCACCCTTCCCCCACAATCACACACAGAATGCAGAGTACAGCCTGTTTGTCAAAATGGGACACATGAGTTTTTGCAAAGGGCAAGAGGCGTGCAGGAGTTTCCTACGGAGCGGAGCACGCCCGGGGTAACCAGATCTGTTTTTTTGGAAGCATGACCAGCCTTTTCCTCTTCTGCTCAGTCCCCTCCTCTTTCTCACAAAAACTTGGGGAAACAGGGGCCCAAGGCTGCAGGTCGCCTGCTGTTGCTTCTCCTGGAGAATGTTTTTCTCTTGTTCTCAAGAAAGGAGTCCAATTTCTGATGAAAACAAGCTCAAGTCACAGCAGCGAGTGAGGTCAGTGTGGGGCTGACCGAATGGGTGGAGGGACATGGCTGTTCCAACACTGCAATGTGGGATCCATTAGCATTTCCACCGGGGCAGGGAAGGAAGAGGGTGGATTCACAGGCTCTGTCTGATTCCGACCAGCCATAAATCCTACATTGACAGCTCCGGCCAGAGCCACACTTTTAAAGATGAAAATAATTTAATCAGATTTAATTCGGACGTGCTAGCCTCCTGAGAGGCATCTGACTTTTTCTGTCTGTGGGATTAAGGACTGTCTCCTCTCTCCAGTATACTCCAGAGGCTGCCCGAGCTAATGGGAGACACCTGTAACTAACCAGAGACACCTGTAATCAGGCTGGAAAATTCTTTCCAGCAATCCAGATTAATCAAACACTTGACCAGGGGCTGCGAGCCCGGGTGTCTGGGTCTGCAGCCCCGCCCTGGCCCCACCCACTGGCTCCGAAATGGGATAATCCTGTTTCTTCGGCAGGGGTCCCCAGGAGCCCCAGCCCTGCGTGTTTTCTTAAGAGGCACTATTTTGTCGAGGGGCTGGAAATGGTACAGAAATAACCGGGAGACAATGCTTTCAGCTGGCACAGGAGCGGGGAACGTGCTACTGTGTGAACAGGCAAACCAGAATAGGCTGTGGGCGTGGGGGGGGGGGGTTGTCGCCCCGACCCTGGAGAAGAGGGTGACGGACCCCTATGCTCCGTGCCCACCTGCAGGCACCCCTCTCCAAGGGGGCCGCCAGAGAGACAAGCTCGGGGAACGCCGCGGTTGGGGGGACTGGACTCGGAGGGCCGCAGGGGACGGTGGCCGCAGGTGACCTCCTGGAACCCTCGGGCCAGGCCGCCCTCACCCCCTGCAGCTGGCCTGCGGGACCCGCCCCCCGAAACCGCGCCCGGGCCCCCGAGAGCCGCCTGTTTCCACGACAACCGGACAAGCCTGGCCTGGGCGGCCCGAGAGACGCCCCGTGCGGGCCCAGCCGCCCCGGCGCGCGCCCCCCGCCCCGGGGACTCGCCGCCCAGCCAGCCTCCGCGCCCCGGAGTCCCGGACGCCACGGAGCGACCCCTGCCGCCGCTCCTCGCGCACCCCTCACTCACCTCCAACGCAGCCCGCCGCCGCCGCCGCCGCGTTCCCGCGCGGCTCCCACCCTCGCCGTTGGCCCGAGCCCGTGTCCCGGACCCGCGCATGGCGCGACGCCTCCTGCCGGCCGCCCAACGGACGGGGGCGGGCCCTCGGGGGCGGGGCTAGGTGGGCGGGGCCTCGCGGGGGGCGGGGCGGGCGGCGGGAAGACGGGAGCGCGAGCTCCTCCTGCGACCAACCCGAGACACGGAGCGGGCCTCGGGAAGGGGCGGGACCTCCGAGGGACGAGCCGCTGGCCCAATGGACGCGCGTGAGACCTCGAGGGGCGTGGCCTCCGTGAGTGGGCGGGGCGACGAGAGATGGGCGGGGCCTATGGTCCTCCCGCGGCCGCCCAATGAACGCACACAAGGCCTGGAGGGGGCGGGGCCTAGAAGGAGGGGTGGAGCCGATGGGGGGCGTGCCGGGCTCCGGCACCACGTGCCGACCAATTAATAGGCATGGACATGCCTCGAAGGCAAAGGTGGGCGGGGCTGGCCGCAGAGAAGCGTGGGGCTAGGCAGCTCACCTCTATCTTCAGCTCAAGGGGCCTATGCAGGAGATGCCGGGCCAGAGCTGAGCTCTGAGGCCAAGTGGCGGCCTCAGGCTGGGTGGGGGCCGGGGCTAGCAAACTATTTTGTCCCCACCTTCTAGTCCCTAGGCGGACAAGGCCAAGGCAAAGAAGCTGGGTTAAGACAAGCGCTGATGGGAAGCGTTTATGTTGCTACATAGCCGTTACTCTGATATATGAACATCCAAAACACGGAAAGAGGACAAGAGTGGCAGGTTCACCTCTCTCTTACAATCCGTCCTCCACCTAGAAGCCTGAGTCTTAAACGACAAATCAGATCATGGCTCTCTTCTGCTTAAAACGATGCAAAACGGGGTCAGGTCAGCGCCGGGGCTCTGGCCCAACTGTCCTCCTTGAGTAACTTGTTTTAAAAGAAGCTCGTGTCCTTAGACTCACCTTGGCCCAAGTCCTCCAGCTGGGGTTTCACCTTGGAGAAAGGCTTCTCACAAACAGCTCTCTTTGTACCGCCCTGCTCTTGGTCTAGACCTGGGGGATTCATGTGGCTTCTGGATAAAAACATGCAGAATTCTAACCCTGGGAGTGAATCTTTTTGGTGACAGCTATTGGGGTAAAAAGGGTTTCCCTAGTGGCTCAGACAGTAAAGAATCTGCCTGCAACGCGGGAGACCCAGGTTGGATCCCTGGGTCTTGAAGATCCACTGGAGAAGGGAATGGCAACCCATTCCAGTATTCTTGCCTGGAGTAGTCCATGGAGGAGCCTGGCAGGCTACAGTCCATGGGGTCGCAAAGAGTCGGACAAGACCAACCGACTCTCACTTTTTCACTGAGGTATAAAGTTTTATGGTCATAACCCCAGATTTGCTAGGGAGAAACTGGGGAGGAGGGAACAGAAATCTATTGACCACCTACTGTATGCTGGACCCTAGGCCAGGGGCTTTATGTCGGTCATCCCATCTGAAGCTCACATCAACTCTTGTGAGGCAGATGCTGTTACACCCAGACAAGTCAAACAGCTAGAAGTAGATCCAGGAACTGAAGCCAGGACTGTGTGATTAAATAATATTCTCGGCAAGACTCCCCATATATGTGCACAGCCTCCCCCACTCTGACCCCGAAGAGGCAAATGTCAGCGCTGAAAGGAGAGCCTGGGTTTAAACCTATGTTTTCCTCCTAAGGCATTCCTCACCATCGTCCTGTCCCAAGGCCTACCCTTCCCCTCACCCCTCTTCAGCAGGGTGATGGGGGCAAACTCCCACCTGTGAGCCAAACCTGAGCTGCTGTTTTTTGTAAATAACGTTATGTTGGAACCCAGCCACACCCCTTTGTTTATATATCATCTAAAACTGCTTTCATGTAGCAGAGACTTTTCAGACCCCAAAGCCTAAAATATTTACTATATGGCCCTTTATAGAAAAATCCATGGCCCTGCTCTTCAGGATCTAGTAATGCCAACTATTTGTTAGCTATTTCTTAGCATCCCCGGTGGCTCAGATAGTAAAGAAGTCCACGGGGTCACAAAGAGTTGCACGTGACTGAGCAACTAACACACACACACGTGCGCGCGCACACACACACACCTTTCACATCTCTGTCTGCTCAGTTCATCCCCTCTGCCTTGGTACACCTTTCCCAATTGTAGTACTCAGCTCAGGTGACCATAATGAAATAACACAGACCAGGGGGCTTAACCAGTGGAGATTTATTTCTCACAGTTCTGGAGGCTGGAAGTCCTAGATCAAGGTGCCGGCAGAGGGGATTTCTTCTGAGGCCGCTCCCCTTGGCTTGCAGGCAGCCAGCTTCTCCCTGTGTCCTCACTGTCCTCCTTTCCTATTTGTGTCCTAATCTCCTCTTATAAGGACACCAGTCAGACTGGATTAGGGCCCACCCTAATGACCTCATTTTCACTTAATCACTTCTTTAAAGGCCCCATCTCCAAATACAGTCACATTCTGAGATGCTGGGGGGGTATAGCTTCAACATATGGATTTTTTTTTTTTAATTTTTAAAATGTATTTTTTGGGGGGTGCTGCACTGGGTCTTCGTTGCCCTTGGGCAGGCTTTCTCTAGTTGTGTGAGCAGGAGTGACTCTCGAGCTGGGGCGTGCAGGCTTCCCATTGCGGTGGCTTCTCTTGTTGTGGCATGCTGAATCTTCCAGGACCGAGGATCAATCCACACACACAGGCGGATTTTTAACCACTGGGCCACCAGGGAAGTCCTCAACATATGGATTTGAAAGGAACACAATTCAGTTCCTCACACAGTCTTCATCATCTGGCTTTCTACTCAATCCTTTAAGACTCAGAGTAGATGTTACTTATGTAGTTGCTTCCCTCCACGGTGGTCCCCAGTGATTCACACTTTCTGGTTTCATACCTCAGTGTAGTCCCCTCCCAGGCTGAATCAGATCGAAGCTGTGTAAACAGTAAGATGTTGCCAAAGTGACCGTGTGACTTCTGGGGCTAAATTAGAAAAGCTGTGGCTTCTGCCCTTGCTCTCTCCATGATCATTCCCTCCAGAGGAAGAACATTCAAGGAACCCTGGAGGGGTCGACGTAGCGAGAAAACCAATGCCTCCCATCAAAACAGCACCAACTTGCCACCCGCATGAGCCATCCTGGATGTGGGTCCCCCAGCCCCAGGAACCTCCATGGCTGCCACCCTGACTGCATCTATTGAGGGACCCTCAGCCACACAGTGGCTCAGACAGTAGAGAATCTGCCTGCAATGCAGGAGACCTGGGTTCGATCCCTGGGTTGGGAAGATCCCCTGAAGGAGGAAATGGCTACCCATCCCTGGAGAATCCCATGGATGGAGGAGCCTGGCAGGCTACAGTCCATGGGGTCGCAAAGAGTCGGACATGACTGAGTGACTAACACAGCCAGAGTCACCCAGCAAAGCTGCTTCCGAATCCCCAGCCCTCAGAAACTACCTGAGACGATAAATGTTCACTCCTGACTTGTGCCCCTAAGTTTTGGGGCCGTGGTTACGCAGCAATAGATCAATGAGTGCCCCTTACCCAGAAAGGCCTCCCTGCCCCCAGACCTGGCCACATGCCCCTCCTCTGTGCTCCACAGACCTTTTTTTTTTTTGGCCTTGCCACTCGGCTGGTGGGATCTTAGTTCCCAACCAGGGACTGAATCTGGGCCCTCGGCAGTGAGAGCACGGAGTCCTAACCACCGGGGAATTCCCTCCCACAGACTTTTGTTTTTTACCTTTTTATTCACCAAGTCCATGTTATATCAAACCACGTTCCTTAAATGCAAATCAGAGATTTCTCCTCCCCGTCCTGCAGTCCTCGAATCACTTCTCTTCAAGCTTAAAGTCCAGCTACCACGCCCTCCTCCAGGGGGGCCCTGCTGACCGCTCCACCTGGTCTCTCCCTCCACCACGGAGCTCCAGTGACGCCAAGCTTCTGTCTTCAAACACACCAAGCTCACTCCCTCTTCTGAAGCCTTTCCCCTTGCTGCGTCCTCTTCCCCAAATGCTCGTCCTGCTGTGCCAGCACGATGCCCTCTTCCTCTCCCTGAAACCCAGCTCTGGAACTTCTCTCTGGTGGCCTAGCGGTTAAGACTCCGCGCTTCCACTGCAGGGGCCATGGATTCGATCCCTGGTCGGGGAACTAAGATCCCACATACTGTGTGGAGCGGCCAAAACAAACAGTTCTGTTACCTCCTGACCATTCTCATGGCGGTCACCCCTATGCTCATTCTGTCTCACAAGCTGTCTACTTCACAGGCCTTCATCACTATTCATCTGTGTATTTGACACACACAGCAGGATTTGAGATCCGTAAAGGCCGGCTCCTCATCTGTCTTCTTTACTGCTACACATGGCACAGAGTAAGTGAAAACGTGCTAGTCACTAAGTCACGTCTGACTCTTGCAACCCCAGGGACTGTAGCCCACCAGGCTCCCCGGTCCACGGAATTTCCCAGGCAAGAATACTGCAGTGGGTTGTCATTTCCTTCTCCAGGGGATCTTCCACGGATTGAACTCACCTTCCCCGCATTAGCAGGTGGATTCTTTGCCATCTGAGCCACCAGGGAAGCCCCAGGTTTCGGGCTGCATAAATACTTGTTAAATGAATGAGCAAGGGAATGAACAGATTTCCACCCAATCTCAACTTCTCACCCCCTCCCTCAGCTGGAAGCTTCTCAAGGACAAGTGCTGAATTTTATTCATCTTTGTATTCCTTCTGGGAAATTCACTCACCAGTTCAGAATAAGGGCTTCCCAGGTGGTACAGTGGTAAAGAATCCGCCTGCCAATGCAGGAGACATAGGTTCGATCCCTGGATCAGGAAGATCCCCTGGAGAAGGGAATGGCAACCCACTCCAGTATTCCTGCCTGGAGAATCCCATGGGCAGAGGAGCCTGGCAGGCTACAGTCCATGGGGTCGTAAAGAGTCAGACACAACTGAGTGACCAACACTTGTATTCCTGCAACTGCCGCCATGGGCCGGTGAGCAGAATTTTGAACTGAGGGGTTAAATAGAGCGTTGAGCTGCCCTTTGTGGCCACCAGAGAGCAGCAGAGTCCCGGGACTAGGGGAAAAACCAAAGGCGCCCAAAGGAAAAAACATCTTGTTAAGGTCAAAGGGCAGGTTCAGGGGCAGAGAGCCTGGGCTATCGAAAGGCCAGGAGAGAGGGAGGGAAGGAGGCAGCAGCCACACCGAGGAAGTTACCTCTCCATCCCTAGAAGGGGCTGGAAATGAGTGGTTTCGGGCTCAGGTTCCGCCCCCATGAGCTCAGCACCACGACCCCGAGACAGCAGGGTTTGGGGCTCCCTGTGGACTCACCAGCCGTCAGCTCTGCAGTTATTATTTGTCTTCCCACATCCTCTGCTAAACAGCTTTCGGCTGACAATTAGTACCTCTGGCGCTGGTATGGAGAAGGCAACGGCATCCCACTCCAGTACTCTTGCCTGGAGAATCCCATGGACAGAGGAGCCTGGTAGGCTGCAGTCCATGGGGTCGCAAAGAGTCAGACACGACTGAGCGACTTCACTTTCACTTTTCACTTTCATGCACTGGAGAAGGAAATGGCAACCCACTCCGGCGTTCTTGCCTGGAGAATCCCAGGGACGGGGGAGGCTGGTGGGCTGCCGTCTATGGGGTCGCAGAGTCGGACACGACTGAAGTGACTTAGCAGCAGCAGCAGCAGCACTGGTAAGGTTCGGAAGCCAGGACTTAGGCGCTGGGTCCTTGCACCCTTTAATCAACAGAAGCCGGTAAGAGGCCAGACGAGCAGTTCAGGCGAGGCTGTCCTGGGACTCGTGCTAAGGAGCGAACACAAGTCACAGGTGCCCTGGCTCGCTCTAAGGAGCGTGGGCTGCTTCCTTCAAGGGGGTGAGGGTCGGGGAGCATCAGCACATCTGGCGGGAGGAGCCGCTTGGGTGGTCTGCCCACCCCCTTGGTGGTGCTGCACGTGGGGGTCAAGCCAAGGCCCCTGCTTTTGCTCCCAGCACCTCAGATGTGGCAGTTGGTTTGTAGCCTTTTTGTATCTGATTGTCCCTAATTTGCCCCACCTGCACATGACTGCAATTATTTTTAGGCCCTTTTAGTTTCTTTTTATTTCCTTGCTTGAGGAGATGTTTGTCCAAGGGCAAGCACTGCAGTTAAGGGTCCCAGGTCCCAGCGAGCTCAGTATGGGGTGTCAGGACTAGAGTAATGTCTGGAGTAACAGGACTACAAAAGTAAAAGACGCTTCCTCCCTGGAAGAAAGGCTATGACAAACCTGGACGTATTAAAAAACAGAGACGTCACTTTGCCAACAAAGGTCCATCTAGTCAAAGCTATGGTTTTTCCAGTAGTCATGTACATATGTGAGAGTTGAACCATAAAGAAGGCTGAGCACCAAAGAATTGATACTTTCAAACTATGGTGCTGGAAAAGACTCTTGAGAGTCCCTTGGACTGCAAGGAGATCAAACCAGTCCATCCTAAGGGAACCCAGTCCTGAATATTCATTGGAAGGACTGATGCTGAAGCTGAAGCTCCAAAGCTTTGGTCACCTGATGGGAAGAGCTGACTCACTGGGAAAAAAAACCCTGATGCCGGGAAAGATTGAGGGCAGGAGAAGGGGGTGACAGAGAATGAGATGGTTGGATGGCATCACTGACTCAATGGACATGAGTTTGAGCAAACTCTGGGAGAAAGTCAAGGACAGGGAGGTCTGGTGTGCCACAGTCCGTGGGGTTGCAGAGTGTCAGACACAACTTAGCGACTGAAGACCACCAAGAGGTCTACGGATCATGTGGGGTTACCAGAGCTACAGAGTAATGTATAGGGTACCAGGACGGCAGAGATACAATACTTGATACTATTCAGTTTGAAGTTTGTGCACATATTCTGATGTAGACATCCAACATTCAGGGCTAGGGATCTGTACCTCGGGTGAGCTATTTAGTTGGGAAATATCGACTCAAAGTCATTAGCATAACCCACTGTACAGCACAGGGAACTATCCTCAACATCTTGTAATAACCTATCATAGAAGAGAATGTTAAAGAGAAAAAATATACATATATATACATACAGGCTTCCCACGTGGTGCTAGTGGTAAAGAACCTGCCTGCCAATGCAGGAAACAAAAGACATAGGGGTTCAATCCCTGGGTCAGGAAGACCCCCTGGAGAAGGGCATGGAAACCCACTCCAGCATTCTCGCCTGGAGAATCCCATGGACAGAGGAGCCTGGCGGGGTCCAGTCCACAGGGTGGAAGAGTCAGACACAACTGAGTGACTGAGCACGTGTGTGTGTGTGTGTGTGTAAAATTATATCACTTTGCTGTATAACTGAAACTTAACACATTGTAAACAACTATATTTCAATGAAAGTTTTTAATTAAAACAATAATAATAAAATTCAAAAGTCATTAGCATGCTGATGGGAAATGAAGCCTGGCAGTGTTTAAACAAACAGTAACACTAAAATTCTGTTGTTGTTCAGTTGCTAAGTCGTGTCTGACTCTTTCAACCCCGCGGGACTGCAGCATGCCAGGCTTCCCTATCCTTCACTATCATCCCGGAGCTTGCTCAAACTCATGTCCATTGAGTCAGTGATGCCATCCAACCATCTCAGCCTCTGTCGCCCCCTTCTCCTTCTGCCCTCAATCTTTCCCGGCATCAGGGTCTTTTCCAGTGAGTTGGCTCTTCCCATCAGGAGGCCAAGGTATTGGAGCTTCAGCTTCAGCATCAGTCCTTCCAATTAAAGTAGATCACATCAAAGTACTTTTGAGTGTTGGGTCTGTCATAAAGAAACTTGAATCATATTAACTGTCACAGATTTTAGGCTGGGGGGTGCTCTAAGAAATCTTCTACCCCAGTGATTATTAAACTCCTCATGTGGTGAAGTCTCTGGAAGTTCTAGCGCTCTTGGGACTGGGAGTATGTTTCAGACCACATAGGAATCAAGATTAATTTCATTAGCCAAAAATATGACCTCGTGATAAACATAAGACTGTGGCCTCTAGAGGGCATATTGTTGAAGAGCCAAAATGCTTGCTTGGGTCTGGCATTTCCATGAAGATTAATTTTTCATTGCTTACTTGATTTGTTGCTGCCTGGGAGCATTTTGGGGGAGGTACCAAGACGGGCCTGGGACCCGAGAACCCTTTGCCGCAACGCTTGCACTGGGACCTACAATACACAGGAAATCGTGATGAACCAAAAATAATTGTGTGCATGCACAGCTGGGGCAAAGTCTGGACAAAAGGTTCGAAAAGACCAAAAGAGCCTTGCTGATTCCTTCCGGGAAATCACAGCGAAGGCTGTGGTCCACATTCTCCCACTCCGACTGCTTCCTGACCCACCTGGTGCTTCCCACTGCAGCCCTGCCTGGCCGCGCACGCCCCCTTCCCTTGGGGTCTGTGAATAGCTGTCTTTTCAGTGGCAGTCATCTCCTGATCTGTTGGCCTCGCCACCCCTGAATAATAATAAAATCTACTTAAAAAAACACATATCTTGGCCACACCACTCAGCATCTGGGATCTTAGTTCCCCGACAGGGGATTGAACCTGCACCCCCTGAACGGCCGGGGAAGTCCCACGATCTACCTTTTAAAGCAGGGTGTTCGGCCAGCCTCCCCAGTGAGGGGCCACAGCCAGCTGCCAGCGCCAAGCACCATACGACTGGATATGCCTTCAGCTGACTCCCCGCACCAGCTGAAGCTGATTCTGAATTCCTGACCAACAGAAGCCAAAAGAGAGGTGGATGGTTATTTGCTGTTTTAAGACTGCATTCTAGGATAACCTGTTATATAGCAATATACAGTTTTTCCTTTATATTTTTCTAAATATTCCAAGTTTTCTACAATGAACAGCTTTTATTAAAAAAAAAAAAACTTTTGACCAATGTTATTTTTAAAAAGACAACTGGGCAAGCGTGAGGCATCTTGAATCTTTATTAAGTTCTTTCTACTCCGCTGGAAACGACCACATTCGCCAGCAGGATTATTCTTCTTAATACAAATGTTTATCCAATAACGAGTTAATACAAAACGACAGTTTCACAACCACAGAAAAGGTCCAGTACCAGCAGGACGGTTTTTAAAAGTCATGCCACAAATGTGCCAATCCCAAACATTGTAGACATGACAGATCTATAAAGATGAGCAGGAAAGACAATCAGAGCTCCTGGTCGCTACCCCACCCCCACCCCCAAGAAAGGGCTTAACAAGCCGCAGTGTCTACACCTGCCCACAAGTGGGCAGATTCCTCATGAAACCTGGCGGTGTAAACAGGACTGGTCATTCCCCAGAGTCAGAGCCTGAAATTTGAAATTGTTTACAGAGGCAAAGCTGCTCTTCCAAAATCTGGATTCCCCCTCTCCCTCCCGCCTTCCCAGCGCTTCCTGCACTAATACCCACACGTCCAGGCGTGTCGCCCACCCAAGGTCTAAACCACTCAGCTCCAAGGGCCCCTGAACGTGGGAGCATCCCCCGGACAAGAGACCCCCAAAGTCTGACGCTGTGTTTCCCTCAGGGGGGTCAGGGTTGGGAGTAACCAGATCCTCAGAGCTCCCCATATGGCCCTGGGACACCCAGGCTCCCGAGGCATGGCACCATGCTGACCCCTGCCGATCTCGGCCAACTGGCACGAAGCCCCTAACACCAAGGCCCAGGGCTTTTCAGAGGGTGTGCCAAGAGCAGCTCCCAGAACTGAGGATGCCACAGAATCATTCCAGGGGTTGCAACCAACAGTTTGAAAAAAATGTCGTAGGATAAGATAGAGCCGGGGGGTCGGGGTAGGTTAGGGAAGGTCACAGTGCACGCACCAGCAGGTCCTGTTTCAGGGCGGGACATATGAACCGGAGTCGCCGTGTAAAACGCATTTCTTAGATGGGTATTAAGAAGGCTTGGAAAACACGAACGCCAGCTAATCCATGCGCCCTGCAGCCTGACTCCTCGCGATCACACGGGGCCAACCCCGGGACGCACAGGTCACCCTCCCGAAATGGGCTGCCGGGCCACCGCCGGGATGGGCGCCTCCCCTCCGACCACCACCACGAGCATACACGTTGGTTCGAAAGCCCATCGCGAGGCCAGGTTTGCAAGGAGAAGGTGGCGAGGCGGCATGGGCAGAGATTCTGAGAGGACCTGAGGTGGATTCATCAGTCACGGCTGTGCCGGGCCCAGCAGACCCCAAATCCTCACCCGACAGGCCAGGTGGATGAGAGCAGTCGCTTCTCCATGCGTGGACCCATTTGAGTGCGTGTACACACTGCCGTGTGCTGGTGGGAAAGCCGTCGGCTGGACACGCGCGCCTTAAGAAGACAAGCACCATGGGGGAGCAGGAAATACCCGCTGCTGCCGAGGAGCGGGCAAAACTGACGGAATTCGGGGATTCAGCAGCCAAATCAGGAGCAACCTGGCCCCAGAAGGATGTTAAGCAGACGCCTTCACCTGCTGCCCAGAGCTCAGCCCTCGGGAGCAGGACAGCCCTGCCCCTTGGGAGGAGGAAGGGTGCCTCAGCCAGGGACCTCGCCCTGGATGCCAGGCCCCGCCCGCTGGGCCGCCCTGGGCAAATCACTCGGCCTCTCTGAGCAGCCTGTCTCCCCAAGTAAGACGCACAAACAGCAGTTTCGTCTTGCCAGGCTTTGCGGGGAGCAATACATGAAAACAGGGATGAGAATAGCACTCGTCTGTAACTGTGTGTGACTGTGTGCTCAGATGCCCAGTCGTGTCCCACTCTTGGTGACCTCCTGGACTATCGCCCGCCAGGCTCCTCTGTCCATGGGATTCTCCAGGTGAGAATACTGGAGCGGGTTGCCTTCTCCTTCTCCAGGGGATCTTCCCCACCCAGGGATCGATCGGTGTCTCTTATGTCCCCTGCATTGGCGGGCGGGTTCTTCACCACTGCGGCACCTGGGAAGCCCTCCAACTGTGTGTGCCTGACCTGCCAATCATGAAGAGGGGATGGAGCACAGAATGCCTGCCTGGGGTGCGGGCCGCGGCCCACTGGTGAACAAGCTCCCCAGAAGGCAAAGCTCTGATGTGCGGGCTGTGCCGATTTCCACAACTGTCGATATTCCACTCTGGCCAGATTCACACTAGCCATGGTTTAAGGACTTTCCAAAGTCCTGAAAACTTAGCAGTCGGGCTGCATGGCACCGCACATGTGTAAAGCTCACCAGCGCCCTCAGGGGCTTCTCACCTCCCTCCAGCAGCTGGCCGCATCCACACCCAGCAGCATGCCCGCCAGCCTCTCCCTCTTGTGAGCCACCAGACCACCTCATGTTCAGTGGCTCAGCCGTGTCCGACTCTTTGCGACCCCGTGGACTGCAGCACGCCAGGCTTCCCTGTCCTTCACCATCTCCCAAAGCTTGCTCAAACTCATGTCCGTTGAGTCGGTGATGCCGTCCAACCATCTCAGCCTCTGTCGCCCCCTTCTCCTCCTGCCCTCAATCTACAGGCCACCTGGAGGACACACAGACACGTGCTTCCCTCCCCCTCCACTGCTCACACCTCAGGCCTCACGGGCTGGCTTTTCCAAACCTCCCAGATAATCCCGCTCTCTGGCAGCACCCAGGCAGGAGGTCCCCGGAAACCTGAACTCCTTACGAAGTCCCCAGAAGCCCGCACTCCTTCAGGGATGAGGACGGTGGCCAGTTGTAGGAACAATCTGCCCAGTGTCCACAGGAATGGTGGTGGCCAGGATGGGGCAGTCCACATTAGCGGGAAGCAAATTCCACCTACCGTCTGCATGGGGCCGAAAGCAAACACGCTACATAGGAGGCAAAACTTGATGGTGAAAGATCCTCATCACAGATCAATCTAATTTGTCTCCTGAATTAAAAGAATGACTAAAGAAATTGTGGTACGTCCACTTAATGGAGGCTTTTAAAAGAATGTTTACAGAGAGCTTGAAATAAGGAGAAATAGATGTCATTTTTTTAAGTAGGCTATAAAGGTGTCTATGGCAAGAGAAGAAAACATCAAAATTTAAAAGTACGCCTTGAGGGACTTCCGTGGCGGTCCAGAGGTTAGGACGCTGCACTTTCACTGCAGGAGGGCCTGGGTTTAATTCCTGGTCAGGGAACTAAGACCCCGCAGCTCTCCCAGCCAAAATGAACCAAAAATAGTACCCACTGAGTGAGGAGAACAGAAAGGAAAAAAATAGGAGTGGTTATCTGAGGCGTGTGTGTGTGTGTTTTAGTTGCTCAGTAGTGTTCAACTCCTTGTGACCCTACAGACTGCAGCCCACCAGGCTCCTCGGTCCATGGAATTCTCCAGGCAAGAATACTGGAGTGAGTTGCCATTCCCTTCTCCAGGGGATCTTTGTGACCCAGGGATCAAACGGGGGTCTCCCGTATTACGGGCTGATTCTTTACTGTCTGAGCCACCGGGGTTATCTGAGGTAGATGCTGGCAAATATTTTCTACCTTTCTAGCATTTTCTGAAATTTTTATAGTAAGCATTTATTATTATAATGAAAACATCTTTAAGAAAACAACCCCCAGGGGAATTCCCTGGCGGTCCAGTGGTTAGGACTCCCAAATTTCCACTGCCGTGGGCCCAGGTTTGATCCCTGATTGTGGAACTAAGATCCCACAAGCTCTGGTGCAGTCAAAAAAAGAGAAAGCAAGCAAGCCACCCTCTCCTAGTCACTAGGATACACGCTGCCTCCAGCCACGGCGCCTCAGGCCCCTCCAGACTGCCATCCCGACGTGGGCAGACCTTGTTTCCCCGTGGGCTCCTGTCTCCCTCATCCTGCAGTACCAGGGCTCCAGACCCACTTGGGGCAGAGGCAAAGCTCGTCACAAACCTGAGTTGGAAAAAAACAGCCCCGAGGTGTCTTCCGATGAGCAGAGACACAAGAGGAAAGGCAGGGCAGTGTCCCTGGAGACCCTGGTCACGAGCTTGCCCCATCTGGCCCCAGATGTAAAGGGACCAAGACTCACACGAAACTCCTTGCCCCGTCTTCAGCCTCAGGGAGGAGGACGAGGTGGAGCCCACGCCAGACCACGCTCACCATCCCCCGTTCCGTCCGCACATTTCTCTGAGCACCTGCTAAGCGCTAGGTGCTCTGCTGGGCATGGGGTTATTGTCAATGCCTGACGATCATGGGGCCTGCCCTTGACACCGAGAGAGTCTCCCAGACCACTGTCCACTCCCCTCTGCCGCCCTGACGCGCCCACGTCTGCAGGTTCAGCTAGAACCAGATAGTGTTGGTCTATGGTAATGCCACTGACCAAGCGTTTCCAGATGTAAAACAAGGTGGACAACGCTGGATCTACCCGCGGTTCTCAACAATGTTTAGTCTAGGTCCCTGGGCTCCCCCAAGACCCTGCCAGAGGCTTCCCAAAGTTAAAGTGTTTTCATAATGATTGTTTTTGTTGTTTAGACGCTCAGTTATGTCCAACTCTTTTCGACCCTGTGGACTGTAGCCCACCAGGCTCCTCTGTCCAAGGGATTCTCCAGGCAAGAATACTGGAGCCGGTTGCCATTTCCTCCTCCAGGGGATCTTCCTGACCCAGGGATCAAACCTGCATCTCCTGCATTGGCAGGTGAGTTCTTTACCACCAGGCCACCAGGAAAGCCCTTTCATAATGATACAACGACAGTATCTGCCTCTTTCCCTCACCTGTACCCACACCTGTAACCTGTGGGTACTCCTGAGCCGCTCTGCCCGTGGGGAAGTGGCTGCTGGGGCTTCCCCGGGCTCCTTCAGCACCCCTCAAAGCCATCCCCAGAGCTTGCATCTCAGCATCTGATCACACAGTATGCGCTGGTGCGTTTGACAGGTCCTTTTCTGACCAGGTCACCAGGCCCATCTCTCAGCCTCTGAGCTCCACCTGCCCGTCTCAGCACGTGCGGGGGCTGTGGGCACCACCCTGCCCTGTTCCTGACGGAGGCCTGGGTCCGACTGCAGTGGCTTGAGCAGGGTTACGGGAGAAACTTCAGAGCGCTTCAGCTTTCGCAAATACAGAAAACAGATCTGGGCAGAGTTGAAACAACCCCCCCAGAAGCCCCAGGACTGACCCCTCTGTGCGGGGCGTCCACCCACAGCCAAGGTGGCTTCAGGGCTTCAGATCCAGGCCCACTGACGAGTCCCATCTCTGCAGCCCCCCTCCTCTCCCAGTGCTTCTCTAGGATTCTTCCCCAGCCCGACCCAGGGGCTGGTGGAACGGCGGCTGCTCAGTCCTGCTCCCGCTGTACATGCAATTGCAACTGGCAATCGAGACAGAAAGGCAGCTCTGGTCTGTGACAGTGACTGAAACCCCTCCCCTGGGCTGGGGGGCCGGCCCTGGCTGAGCTCTGCTCCGGGCCTTTCAGGGAAGCCCCGCCGGCCGGCAGCCAGGCCTCCAGCAGCAAGCACGCCTGTCGTGACGATCGCCAGTGGACTAACTGAGCAGGTGGTCAACGGCAGGCCGGCCCAGCGGCGCGGGATGCCTTGGGGGCCCCCCAGCCCCCGCTCCTGCCTTCCTCCCCAACCTTCGCACCAGCTCCACCTCTCGCCCTGCCCTGGAAGTGCCCGCCTAACCCAGGAGCAGTGGCTGAAGTGCCGGAATGCCCAACAGGCCACTCTGCGGCCAACCCCTCCCTCCCCCAGCTCCTTGGGACACAGTAGCTGCCTTGCTGGGTCATCCTGGCACAGAATGGCCTCAAAGGAGGACAGGACGAGGGAGCTGGCGGGCATCTGAATTTCCAGTGTCCTGACCACCCCGCCCCTCAGCCCCGGGCACAGCCTAGGTTGCTACTGGGACGGTGTCTTACCTAACGAGAGACTCAGGAATGTCTTTTCCTTGCCTGCAATGTTTGTGATATATGTGAAGGAATGCCAGGGTCTTGGGTTAAATGGCATCCGGGAAATTCATTTTCACTTGATCTTAGCCAAAAGGCCGAGAAGCAATGGGAAATTCATTTTCAGAATGACACTGGGAAAGAGAGACAGTTCATGGGCAGCAGGTCCTGAATTGGAGTTGGGTGGTGGGGGCAGTGTGGTCAAGGCTGCACAGAACACCCTCCAGGGTCCTCACCAGCCTGTCTGTAGTCAGACATTCCACCATTAGTGATTCATTCCTTCCGGCGGTGCAGGCTTTGCCACACCTCTCATTATCATCATCGGGGATTGCTTTCCAACTCAGGGAGCTAATGAGGATACCAGGCCGAAGTGTTTTACATTCAGCCTCCTGCTGACCCTTCAAACAACCCTGCGAGGTGTTGCCTTACCACACTCATCTGACAGCAGAGGACACTGAGGCTCAGAGAGGCTAAGGAGTTGGCCCAAGCCTTCACAAAGGGGTGGGAGGATGCTGGAATTGGTCCCGAGTCTAGCAAGACACAGTCCGTCCCTCCAGGAGCGTGTGTGGGGCAGCAGGCACAAGTACCAGGGGATGAAGGAACATGGGTGGGCAGGTGAGCACAGGGGGCGTTGGGAAGCAGAGTGGGGGAGCCCCTAAATCAGAGGAAGATCGGAAGTGCTTCCGTGCTAATGCCCGAGTGGGGCTTTGAAGGATGTATAGGAGTTGGGTGGATGAGGGGTGAACAGAGTCCCCATCAGAGGAACAGGCACCTCCAAAGGTGTGGGGATAAAGGAGCGGGCCGTCTAGGGAGAAATGTCATACCCAACACCCAGGAGAAGGAGCATGAGGAAACGCAGGCATCAGAGGCGCTCAGCGGGGGCTCGGGGACAGTACAGAAGTCTCAGGTCCGAGTCTTGAGCACTCAGCACTGGCCCTGCCGCTGGGCTTCGGCTCCCATCTGCCCTTCGGTGACGGGACTGTCGTCTCCGCCTGCCATGGTGCCATGCTTCGGGAGTTTTCCTAAACAGCATCCCAGGACCCACGTGGTCCCTCCCCCACCTCCGACCCCAGCAGAGGTGGGGTCACGGGTCCCTGCCCCCCACCAGGGCGAGCCTGCCCTCCCCCTCAAAGTTTCCCCTCCCCCCACCTCCAACCCTGACCCCCAACTGATAGGAAATCCTTGGTGGGCTCACAGGGCACGTTTGCACAAACACACACACACACACCCAGGCAAGAGGACAAAAATTCCCAAGCTCAGAAACCCACCCGCCTGAGGATGTGTCAGAGGACTCAATATCGTCTTGGATGTGGGGTTCCAGACGCCAGAGCCCTGAAACAACACCCTGGAATGTTCGAGAACTCAGCGTAAGGCACCCTGTTTCTGCCCACTTGACCCTGGCTGGGAGTCTCAGAGTGACGTCCGTCTAACGAGACAGAGGTCCTGACGCGGTCTGAGACGCCAGATCAGGCCCTGCAGGCGGCCTGGCTCCCTCCCTAGCAGATGCTCGTGTGCCAGTCCCGAGCGCCAGACTGGCCCCGCGAGAGGGCTGAGGACACACCCCTGGAAGCCTCCTGGTCTTTGGACTGCCGTGGGCTTCAGAGGTTGGGGGTGTCCCGGACGCTCTGCCCAGATCCTCATCAGACGACCCGAGGCCTTCCCTCCAGGGCTCATCCGAGGAGCCTCCAGGGGCGGCTGATCGGCAGCCACTGAGAACCTGCACCACAAACCCTGAATCTGGAGCCAGCAAACAGCTCCTGGGCTCTGCTTGCCCCCCACCCCCCACCCCAGTGAATGGCTCTCGTCGTGTCTCTGGGTTTGTCGGCGAGAGAAGAAACGGCCAAGGCACTGGAGGCGCATCCCCCGCCGCCCGCCCTCTGTGCGGAGAACCCCCAGCAGAGCAGCAGGATGGCGGGCTGCTCTGGGTGCCCCTCATCTCCCCCCCACGGCCCCCAGCTGCCCCCGCCAGGGGACCAGGCCCGCTCCCCAGCACGGAGACGCCGAAGTGGTCTGGCCACGACCCCACTGCAGAGCGCACGGGGGCGGGCAAGGCCAAGAGGTGCCCTCACGAGTGCCAAGTCGATTGGCAGTGGCTGCCCAGAGAAGTCGCGGAAAGAATTCTGAAACCACACCACGCGGCAGCTGATCGGGGATGCCTGCCACGGTCACGGATTCTCACCATCCCTGATCTACAAGCTGGGGGACGTCCCCCCCGCCCCCGAGCAGGGGATAATTCCCCAGCCAGGACTTTGGTAGCAGAGAAGGAGGCGCAGGCCACCTGGGGTATCAATAACACCAGACTCCCCGATAGATTTCTCAGGGCCTTGAGAAGCATGTATGGGGCCCGTCATTCCTCAACTGGCCAGGACCCCGTCTGCCCCCTTTTCTGACGATGTGAACGTTGGTTGTTTTAGGAAACATCTCTCTAGAATAGAAATGCACTACAGGGTTAATTTCTCCTCTGTGAAAATGACTAAATGCCTTCTCTCCCACCTAGAACCCAAGGGATGGTCTGGCATATCAGCAGAAGTGATCTCGGACCCACTGAAAGCTTCACCCGTGGGAGGGCTGACGGGCCTGGACGCTGTGCGCTGGGCTCGGTTTGCAGGAACATGCCCCGTGATGCTCTGCCCCAAAGGCCTACATGTCCCCAGGCGTGCTGTGCGGCCTCACTTGGACACCTTGGCCTGCAGGGCGCTGGGCAGATACAAGTACCTCCAGATGGCATAGTAGTGTGTGCCAGCACCGAATGCCACAAAGAGGTGCCAGATGGCATGGGCAAAGGGGATCCTCCCATCACTCTTGAAGAACACCATGCCCAAGCAGTAGAAGACCCCTCCGGTCACCAGCTCCCAGATGCCCTCGGTGTTGGGCTGTCGGCAAGGACAAGGATGAGCACAGGTCAGATGAGCGGCCGGCAAGACCGAAACCACCCAGCCCTCCCCCCGCCACCCCAGACAAGACGACACGTGGACGGCGGGGCCGCCCAGAGTCCCAGGAGGGGCATCTCCACACACCGATGTCATGAATTCTTCCACCCCACCCCTGCCGCGCCGATTCATCCTCGTGTGTAACACATTTCTGTCAACATTTCAAAGGGTATGCCGTAGCTTTTTGTCTTTCCTAAAAAGCAATACATCAAAGAAGGGAAAGCAGAGACACACACAGATACTTGTACAACCAAGTTCACTGCCACATCATTTGCAGCTGCCAAAAGCGGGGAGCAACCCAAGCATCCACCGGGAGGAGAATGGATACGCAGAATGGTATCCGTGTTCGTTTACACGATGGAGTATTACTCAGTCTTTAAAAAGGAGGAGACTCTGACACATGATACAACACGGGGGAAACCTCAAGGACGTTGTGCAAAGCGAAATAAACCAGACGCAGAAGGACAGCGACTGCAGGCTTTGACAACCTGAACAAGTCAAATTCATGGTTGGAAAGCACAGTGGCTGTCTGGCCACCAGGGGCTGGGTTGGGGGGAACGGGTAAGGACTGAGGTTTAGTGGGGACAGGGTGTGGGAAGACGAGACAGTCCTGTGGAAGGACGCTGGTGATGGCTGCACAAGATGAATGAACTTCACGCCCTTGAACTGTACCCTTAACGATGGCTAAAACCATAAACTGTATGTGTGTTATCACAGTTCTTAAAAAGTAGTATGTATCCATGGTACGGACATGAGAGTGGACTATAAAGAAAGCTGAGTGCTAAAGAACTTTTGCTTTTGAACTGTGGTATTGGAGCAGACTCTTGAGAGTCTCTTGGACTGCAAGGAGATCCAACCAGTCCATCCTAAAGGATATCAGTGCTGAATATTCACTGGAAGGACTGATGCTGAAACTCCAATACTTTGCCCACCTGATGCGACGAGCTGACTCATTTGAAAAGACCCTGATGCTGGGAAAGATTGAGGGCAGGAGGAGAAGGGGATGCCAGAGGATGAGATGGTTGGATGGCATCACCGACTCAATGGACATGAGTTTGAGCAAGCTCCGGGAGTTGGTGATGGACTGGGAAGCCTGGCATGCTGTGGTCCATGGGGTCACAAAGATTCAGACACGGCTGAGCAACTGAACTGAACTGATCCATGGCGAAACATTTTAGAGAAAAACAAAAAGCAGTAAGAAAAGAGCGGCATTCGCAGCCCTCCGAGATGAGCGCGAGTGACCCCTGGGTGGTTGTTACGAGGGCTCCAGGAGACCAGGAGGGACAGGGGCGTAAGAACCTACCGCCCTGTCTCCTGGGCCCCCTTCCCAGAGGTCTCACTGCTCACCACCAATAAGTGTCTGATGGTATCCTTCCAGACTCGTCTATATGCACACAATACACGGTACGCACTTCATAAGCATGTACGCGCCCAGAGGGACAGATCACTTAAGATAAGGGGGCTCGGGCCACGCCTGTCAATCTGATACATCAATTCCACCATGCAGTCTCGTGGGGATTTATCTACCTCCCCATGTGGGGACCCACCTTGGTCTTCGGAACAGCTGGGGAGCTTTTCATTGAAGGTATGTACAAGCACGCACCCAGCCCTCCATGGGGTGATGCCTGACTATTAAAGACATATCACAGTAGCACTTCTCAGCATGGACTGCTTGCCATGCCCCGCCCTAAGGGCCTGACGTGAGTTACCCGATGCCATCTTCACAACACTCTCCCGAGGCAGGTACGGCTCTGCGGCTCTGCGTGACAGGCCCTCAACATCACGCCAAGTGAGACAAGCGTGTGGGAGAGCAGTTTGTACAGCGTGATCCCATTTTTTTTGTAAAAGAAAAGCACACAAGTCATCATGTCTGCATATCCACATAGATGTGCCTGTTAACCATCCGTAATGGTTTGTTGTATATCTTTTCTGTTTCTCATGAAGAGGCATTAGATAACTCACGTTACGGACTCAATGGACATACATTACCAACTCAATGGACATGAATTTGAGCAAACTCTGGGAGACAGTGAAGAACTGGGAAGTCTGGCATGCTGCAATCCATGGGGTCGCAAAAGAGTCGGACACGACTTAGCGCCTGAACAACAAACAACTCACGTTTTCACAGGGAAAATGTTGAGTAGGAACGCTAAGGGGGCTGTCACAAGCTGGAGACTCAGCTCCGCCTCCATGGCCACCTATGTTATTATTATTATAGATTTAATTGAGCCAGCAGGGACTTACTCTGTTGCAGGCACCCTTCCAGTCCCTTTCCCTGAGTTTTCTTAGCTGATCCCTAAATAAGCAGGAAAACTGGAGCCCAGAGGGACTGATGAACCCGCTGAGGTGAAGCAGAGAGAGGAGGAGCCCCAGAACCGAGGAGCCGAGCCCAGGGTGACCTGCACATCTCCCGCCTTGGCGGGCGAGTCATGCGGACCCCCGGCCTCAGATCGCCATCTGCCGGGGCAGCAGGCTCAACCTCACCATCTCCAGTACCACTCGGGGCCCCCTCCAGCCAGACGCAAGCCCCACAGCGGGTGGGGGTGACTTACCATGGAAAGGACGACCAGGGCGGGGAAGAAGCCCATGACGACATAGCAGAGCAGCTCCACCAGCTTGTACCTGCCAGGAAGACAAGGCCTCCCGGTGAGCAGCACCTCCCCCATTGGGGTTGGGAGGGGACACCCCCACCGCAAGAGTAATGGAAGGGGACTCTGTCCCCTGGCCAGCACCCCTGAGCTCGGGTTTCATCCAGCTGCACCCAGTAAGTGCTGGCAGAGCCAGGTGGCCGTGGGCAGGTGCCTGTCCCTCTCTGAGGCTTGGTTTCCACACCCGTGAACTGACATTCGAGAGTGGCAAATGCTGGGTGGGCATAGCGTGCCTGGGGGCTCCTCCCTTGCTCAACCCAGGGCAGGCATTACTATTCGACCCCAGCACCTTTCACCACAAGGCTCGAGCAATCGCTCTCCATCCATCCGAGCGGCTGCACCAACCAACTCCCGTCTGCCGTCCTCGGACAGTCCAGGGGTGTGCGGCTGCCTTTCCCTTCTCCAGCTGTTTCCTTCCCCCACGTCCTCATTTCCATCCTGTCTCTCAGCAGGATGGAAGGGGATGGGCGGCCCTGGGACACCCTCCTTCTCACCTGCTAACACAGCTTCAGGAAGACCCCATTCAGCAGGTAAAGCCCCAACAATGACCTTTTAATTTTAACCTCCTCACACTGACCCTATGGACTGTGGGCCTAGGGACCGCCGATGGGCCTGGACACAGGGGAGACAGGCGTGGCTGTGTGCCCACAAGCTTCTGGGCACATCCTGTGGTCTCGTCCCGCCAGGGGCAGGGAGGAGGCCCTGATGGAGGCACCCGGCCCCCCCGAGACCCCGCCCCCTCTCCCCCGGCCCCGGCTTACCGCTCATGGAAGAAGAAGACATAGACGGTGCCGACCGAGGCCATGATCCACACCAGCCACCGCATGTGGGAGGCCCAGGGGCCCAGCTCGCGGAGGTTCAGCCTGGGAGGCAGGACGGGAGGGCACAGGGGCCTGAGGGGGTGCCGGGGCGGGCCTGGGACCTCGCCTTCCACAGCCAGCCCCTCCCAGGGACACAGACCCCACAGAACCCCTGTCCCCTGTGGCTGCACGTGTGGGATGTGGCCCCTCACAGAGGACACGTGGAGAGACAGAGAAGACGAAACTGTATGCAATTATTCGAGCCAAGTCAGCAACACTGAGGATGTCCCAGCATGAAGAAAAAGGGCATCTCAAACCAGAGGGCGTTTCCTGGCGCCCGGAATTAGTTGCTCCGCAGCTCGCAGTATCTTCCCAGGGCAGGGATCGAACCCGTGTCCCCTGCATTGGCAGGCGGACTCCTACCCACTGGACCACCAGGCAAGTCCTGCTTGCTGGGTGACAGCTGAGCTGGGCCTCGTGAATTTCTCCCTCTGCAGCCAGCAGTCTGGCAGTAGACGGGACTTTGCAGGAGGAACTCCTTCCTTCCCTCCCCATTCCTGAGACTCTCTCCCCAGGCTCCCAGAAAAGTGGGTTTTTCTCTCCGCTGCTCGGGCCAAGTGCTGTCTCCTGGGCCAGGTGCCTACAGAGCCCGGCCTTTGGCTCCAGCTGTTGGCTTAGGCTTTGGCTCCAGCTGTCCCCAACCTTTGAGGGACCAGGGACGGGTTTCATGGAAGACAATTTTTCCATGGACTGGGGAGGGGATGGTTTCGTGATGATTCAAGCACATTACACTTATTATACACTTTATTTTTTATTATTACTATTACATCAGTTCCACCTCAGGTCATCAGGCATTAGAGCTCGGAGGATGGGGACCCCAGCTTAGGAAATGGCTGCAGAGCCAGGGGCCCCGGACAATGCAGGCCTGTGCCCCAGGCCAGGAGGCTGGTCCTAAGCCCTCTCTCCAGCCCCGCGTGCATGCATTCCTGCCTCCGGCCTGTGCCGCCGTCTGTACAACCTGACTGCACAGAAGCACGCTAGATTCCTGCAGAAGGGGCTCTGGTTCCAGAAGACGGTGACTTGTCTTCTGTCCTCCTCAATATTTATGACTCGATTATTAGTAGTTTTCTGAAGCACTGCTGAAAGGAAGCTCTGTGTCACCCTTGACCCAGACAGTTTTCTCGATCATTCATGACACGGTCCTCCCTGCCTGGTTAATTGCGTGAATGGCATCTGTGTGCAGGTCACCATTGTCCCTCTTCACAACAGCTGGGGGACGGGGTATTAAATATCACTGCCTCCATTGTAAAGTTCAGGAGACTGAGGCTCGGACAGACTCGGCAGTTATCCCAGGACACGCGGCTCTGGAAGGGCTCATCAGAGGACCAGGGCCTCGTGCGGTCTGATGCCACAACTGTTCTCTTTCAGCAATGCCGGAGCCTTTCGACCACCTTTTAGACCCCTTCTTTAAGTAAAGGTGATATGCTAGAATCTTGTATGTAAGTCTA
Organism: Cervus canadensis; assembly: GCF_019320065.1. Lineage (NCBI taxonomy): Eukaryota > Metazoa > Chordata > Mammalia > Artiodactyla > Cervidae > Cervus > Cervus canadensis. The sequence goes on along the minus strand of NC_057417.1, from coordinate 32,558,498 downwards.
ATCTATCAAAAACGAAAATAAAGGGGCTTCCCTGGTGGCTCAGCAGTAAAGATGCTGCCTGCCAATGCAGAAGACGCGGGTTTGATCCCTGGTCTGGGAAGATCGCACCTGTCTCGGAGCAACCAAACCCCTGTGCCACAGCTACTGAGCCTGCGCTGTAGAGCCGGGAGCCGCCCCCACTGAAGTCTGAGCAGCCGAGAGCCCGCGCTCCGCAACAAGAGGAGCCACCGCAAAGAGACATAGCCCCTGCTAGCCGCAACTAGAGAAAACCTACACAGCAACCAAGACCCAGCGCAGCCAAAAATAAATAAATAAAATTTTAAAGAACAAAAATAAAAACCAAAACACAGAGATTTTTTCAGATTGAGGCAGGGATGGGGGGACCCAGAGTCATTCACGCCTCCACCCCCTCAAACAGAGCACTGTGAAGAAAACTACCCACAAATCACTCCATAAACCCTTGTCTCCCGTCTCTGTTCCCCCATGCAGCCGGGTGTCCAGGTAGGACACTGTCATCGCCTCTGATCCTCTCTCAACCCCACATCCGGTCAACCACCAGGTTCTGCCGACCCTTCCCCGCCTGACACAGCTCGCAAACCAGGAAACATCTCCCCTCCTCGGCTCCTGCGTCCCCCCTCCGCAGCTTGGACCACAGTGGCGGTTCTATCTCTGCATCAGTGTCGGGACAAAGTCCACTTCCTCCGGGAGACGCTAAGTCCCACAAGGACAGAGGCCTGTGTCTCTGTTCACAGCCACATCCTCAGACACCAGCATTCGATGGGCACAGAGTCGGTGCCCAGACCGTCAGCATCAGGGATAAAGGACAGAAACCCAGGCATTGAACCAGCCAAGGCGGGGGGACAGTCAGAGGGTGGTTCCAGAAATCTCACTCAAGGACGGTTACTGCGGCAGAGCACAAAAGCTAGCTTTACTCTAACTCGCAACAGCCAAAAAGAAACCAGAGATCACCCGACTCCTGGAAACTGCAGGTGGTGCCTGGGGCGGCCCGGAGCCATCGGGAGGCACCCTCCCATCGTTCCTGGCTTCCCTCTGCTGCTCTCTGCATCTCCAGGGGCCCCCACCTACCCACAGCAGCCCCTAACCCGGGACTGGCCGTTCTTTCCGGGGCCCGCGTACACCAGCCCACCGGGCATCTGACAACCAGAGCATCCTGGTTTATACGTGCCCTCCTCCCATAAAGCTCAGCTGGGCACGGGCTGCCTCTGGTCACGTCTCCAGGCTGACAGCAGCATGGGCCGATTTCCTGGGGGAAGCCAGAAACCTGGGTATTCCTCCCCACCTTCAGTCAGTCACAGTTCCCCCTCAGTTTCCTGTAAATACATTTACCATCCATCCATCCATCCTCTCAACTCCAAGGCCACTGCCATGGCCCCGGCCACAACCATCTCTCTCCCAGCTCCTTGCATCAGCCTCCTTGCACCTCCTTGCTCCCAAGGCATCATCCTTCGGTCCAAAAGATAAAACCAAGGACTTCCCTATGGTCCAGTGGTTAAGACTTCGCCTTTTGATGCAGGGGGAGAGCAGATTCAATCCCTGATCGGGAGCTGAGAAACCAAATGACTCACAGCCAAAAAACCAAAATGTGAAACAGAAGCAATGCTGTAACAAATTCAATAAAGACTTTAAAAACGGTCCACAGAACAAATAAAATAAAACCAAGTGAATATCCTGCTTCAAGCCCCACCCACTCCTCAGTTCACCGCCACACCCTCACGAGAACAACCAGAGGACCCGCCGTGGATCCATAATCACCCCAAGCTTGGAAACCCTGCAGACTGCCTGTCACAGGAGACGGACGCCTCTGGTTCATTCATCCAGAACACTGCCCAGCAAGGAGTCTGGACCGTGACTCCGTGACCCTCACCACACAAGGCCGCCTGAAAGCGAGACCGGAAAGAATGATGATTCCCTTCACATGGAAGATGACATCGGGCAAAGCTGCCCCAAGACGGCCGACCACGGGATGTGGACACCAACCCCGGGAGCCGCGGGCTGGGGAGGGGCTGGACACATGGCTTCTCCATCCGGGGGGGCCGGCCGCGGGATGTGGGAATTCCCTGTGTGGACCCCCCCCAGGCACATCTCAACAAAACGTGGTCCGAAGGCAAGTCGCCTTCATGTGCACCAACTAAACCCACTTATTAGTTGACATAATGAAAAAGAACACTCCATTTACGACAGCCAAACATTGGAGTTCCCTGGGCAAAATTGGCACAAGCCTTTCTGTAGCTCCCACGCCTTGGAAGCCAACACGCACAGGCTCCAGGGTGGGCCGGCTTCCGCAGCTGTGGCTCCCGGGCCCTAGAGAGCAGGGTCAGCAGCTGTGGTCCATGAGCGCAGTCACACTGCAAAATATGAGAGCTTTCCCGGCCCAGGGACTGGATCCACGTCCCCCCTGCACCGGCAGACGGTTTCTCAACCACCAGACCCCCAGGGAGGTCCCTGCCGGGGGAGTTTAAACCGGTACACTCTGTGCAAGGTGCCTTGGCAACAGTTAGCCAAGGGACTAAGGCCCACTCCTGCCACTGGGCCTCCAAGTTCGGCGTTCACCCCACAAAGATGAGGCTCGGCTTAAGAACCTGGGGCTTCTGTAGCTCTAAACAGGCTGGCTCAGCAGTTTCACCTGTTTCCAGGCAACCCAACCAGGCACATATGCTGAATGACCCATCAGCAAGGACATTCACGGCAGCCCTGTGTGTTACAGCGAAGGAAGGGGCGTCCTGACGTCATAAACACTCATAAGGAGGGGCGGCCGGGGAATATTATGCTGCTATAAGAAAGGAATGGGGAAATCTTCATGGTACTAATATGAAAAGAGGTCCCCCAGAACATGACTAAGAGAGTGAAAGTTGACTTCAGCGACTATAACAGTATCCTTCCTTTTCTACTCAAGTAGGAATCTGCCTGCAACGTGGGAGACCTGGGCTTGATCCCTGGGTGGGGAAGATCCCCTGGAGGAGGGCATGGCTACCCACCCCAGTATCTTGCCTGGAGAATCCCCGTGGACAGAGGAGCCTGGAGGGCTGCAGTCCATGGGGTCACAAAGAGTCAGACACCACCGAGCTACTGAGAGCATGAACGTAGGAAAGAATAGGGACTTCCCTGGTGGTCCACTGGTTAAGACGTCACCCTCCAAGGCAGGGGTCTCGGTTGGATCCCTGGTCAGGGAGCTGGGGTTCCACGTGCCTCGTGGCCCAAAAACCAAAAGGTAAAACAGAAGCAATATTGTAACAAGATCAATAAAGACTTTAAAAAAATAAAGTAGGAAAGTGTAAGTGTGAATATATATGTGTGTGTGTGTATTTGCATATATGCATATGCATGTATGCAAATGCATGTCTATACATATACACGTACATACACATTTGCTCTTTTCTACACAAAATCACCCTGGAAGGATACACAGGAAACTGGCGCTAAGTCACGGCTTCTAGGAAGGAGAAGGCGTGGAGGACGCCCTTTCACCTACATTCTTGTGCTGAGGTCACAGATCACCCAGCCAAACGTGCAGGGAGATTTGAAGAAGCGAAGGAGAGGAAGCCAGCCCCAGCCCCCGCCTCACTCGGGGACCCGCAGGGACACTCACCAGGGCGCGTAGGAGGCCGCAATGAAGAAGTAGATGACCATGCGGTCCGACATGTGCAGACAGTGCTCTACCGTCCTGCAGCAGAGAAGGCGGGTTACGGGGGCCCAACCTGGACAAACGGGCTCTGTGCGGGGCTGGGGCGGCCTGGGCGCAGGGCTGGTGAGCCTCCAGCCAGCCACGACCCCTCGGGCCTCAGTGTCCCCATCTGCGAGCAACCAAGGCAGTGCTTTTCCAGCCAGGCTCCCTGTCACCCCAGGGGCTGAACGGAGACACCTCGGGGGTCCCGTCAAGGACCCTCCTCCCCTGACATCCTCCTCTTCTACTTTGATCAAAGCAGCTCTGCATCCTGTTTTACATTCTGGGCTTTTCGAAAGATTTCAAATGATAAAAAATTCAGTAGCTTAAAAAAACACAGACTCACAACAGAGAGAGAAAAACACAGTCTGCAAAAGACAGACTCACAGACATAGAGAACAGAGGAGGTCACCAGTGGGGCGGGGAGAGGGGAGGGGCGGAAGGCGATGAAGAGATACAAACTGTTACCTATAAAATAAGCTAGGAGGGGAGTTCCCCTGCGGTCCAGTGGGTAGGACTGGGTGCTTTCTCTGCGGTGGCCCCGGTTCAATCCCTGGTTAGGGAACTAAGATCCTGCATCCCTTGAGATGTGGCTAAATAAATATTGAGTAATAAAACACAATAAAATAAGCTACAAGGACGTATCATACACCACGGGGAATAGAGCCAGTGTTTCGCAGTAACTATAAGTGGAATATAATCTTTAAAAAATTGTGAATCACTAATTGTACACCTGTAACTTATGCTGTACATCAATGATACTTCCATTAAATAATGAAAAAAATTCAACTATACTCAACATTTTTAATAACCTATATGGGAAGAGAATCTGAAAAAGTACATGTGTGTGTGTGTATAACTGAATCACTTTGCTATACGCCTGAAACTAACAGAAGATTGTAAACCAACTACGCTTCAGTTAAAAAAAATAAAAGTGAACTAAAAAATACTCAATAGAAGCACGGCAAGCAGAAGAAAACATGGAAAATTAAATATTTAGTCTCTTTTCACTAAACCAGCAAACCTAGGTGCCCCTGAAGACCCTCTGGGTTCTGGTATTCCAGTTCAGGTCCCAGCTCTGGAGCCAGAAGGCCTGGGTTCGGATGCCAACCCCACCACGGAGGAACGATGACCCTGAGCAAGTACCTGCTCTCCGCGGTCTCAGCTCCCTCATCTGTGAAACGGGGAGGAATACTGGCATCCTACCACGGGGTGAGGGTGAAGAGGGTCAGGACTCAGCACCACACAGAACAGGAAGTGCTCACACACGTCACCTGTTTCCATCATGACCTCACCTTCAAGGGCAGGCGACACTCCTTAACACGTCTGGCCAGCGTGGTGCAGCCTCCAAAATGGTACCCAAGGAGCCCCACCTCCTGGTCCTCACACCCTCATCAGCCCTTCCCACAATGAGTACACCAAACATGTGGAACCCATGTGAGGTTGCACAAGTGCCGGTGTGTGGCTTCTGAGGCTCAATCATAAAGACATGACAACCTCCGCCTTGTTCTCTTGGATCGCTAACTACGGAGGGGAACAAGCCACGGGGCCGTGGAGAGGTCCACGTGGGAACAACCAAGCACCCCCCAAGGATCCAGCACCGATGCGCCGGCCCTGCAAGGCAGCAGCCTTGGAAGTGGCTTCTCCAGCCCCTGGAAGCCCCGGCAGCATCTTGACCACTTCAGCAACCTTGGACCAGAACCACACAGAGAAGCTCCCCAATTCCTGCCTCTCTGAAGCTTAGAGAGAGAGAATTGGAGTTGATCATTATTTGAAGTCTCCATGATTCAGGATAATTTGTTACTCGGCAGTAGATAACGAATACAAACTGTGATTCAGTCTGGTCACTGCAGCCCTCTAAACGGCCAGTGTTTTGTATCTGATGCTGGGCTAACTGATTTTCTCCCTAGAAATACAGCGAGTGACAACAGCTGACATGTACAGAGCACATTCTGTAATCAGAGCACCGTGCAAAGCTCTTAAGCATGACCTCTTTAATCCCACCTGGGCAGGTAGGGGCCGTTATTTCATCCACCACATCACAGATGAGGACACCAGAGGGCGGCACAGTCACACCACTGATGTGTGGGGCCCCACGCCCAGGGACTGGTGTCTTTAGAAGGAAAAGGAGAGGGGGGACCGGGACACACAGATGCACAGAAGGCAGGCCTATGGAGACAGAGGTGGAGACTGGAGTGACGCGGCCACAAGCCGAGGAACCACAGGAGCCACCAGAAGCCGGAGAAGGAAACACGGGGTCCCCCCCTGGAGACGTGGCCCCACTGACTCGCTAGTCTCAGACTCTGGCCTCCTAAACCGGGAGCGGCTAAGCTCCTGTTGCTTCAGGACGCTCCGTGTGTGGGAATTCGTTACAGCAGCGTACAGTGGGGTCCAGCAGGACCCACGGAAAGAATAGGGGCAGGACGGGTGGGACACAGCAGTCACAGGGCTTCTGGGGGGCAGGAGGGGCGCTGGACATGGGGATCAGTGGTCATTGCGGCTGCTACAATGGACCGGAGCGTCCCCTCACTCTGTGGGGGCCCTGGAGTCCTGGAATCAGTTCTGGCTTGGACACGACCAGCGAGGTGACCTTTAGCCTGTCCTGTCACCTTCCAAATTCAGAGTCGTCATCCACAAGAACCGGGATTCTGTAAGCTGCAACGTGGATGAGCCCCGGGATGAGTCTCAGTCAGTCAAAGAAGCCAGTGACAAAAGGCAGAGGCACCCCAAGTGTCCGAAACAGCGGAATGGATAAACAACTGCACAGTGAGACATGATTCAGCCTTGAGAAGGAAGGCAATTCTGACACGTGCTATGACGAGGATGAATTCTGAGGATGTTGTGCTCACAAAAGGGTAAGCAGTATATGATCCCACCTACATGGGGTGTACAGAGCAGACAACTCATAGAGACAGAAAGTAGAAGGGCAGTGCCAGGGGCTGGGAGGAGATGCGGAGTTAGCGTTTAATGGAGACAGGGCCTCAGTTTGGGAAGATGAAAATATTCACAGGGTGGATGGTGGTGATGGTTGTACAACAGTGTTAATGTGCTTAATGCGACTGGATGGTACACTTGGAAATGGTCAAGATGGTAAATTTTACACCATGCATATTTACCACAAAACAAATCAAAATTAAAATCCAGGATGCTAAAGCCTACACTGCAGAATTTTTGGAGAGATCCAAAGTGACAGATGCAGAGTGCCCGGAACCTAGGGGTGCCCAGAAACGGGCAGTTACTGTGACAGCTAAGGGTCCCTCATATCGACCTGGGAGTGAGGAGCTTGCTCTTCTGGCTGCTCAGAGGGGAGCAAACGAGGCTTCTGAGGGTGAGGGGGGTCCCCCGAGGGGACTCAACCCCACCGGCCTGAAGCAAACGTGGCACAAGGCCTTCCATCCTGGGCCCCCCTCTGCTCAGCCAAGCACAGCCCGAGGCATCTCGCCTCCCCCTCGGCCCGCCGTGGGCACCAGCCCTGGTGACCCCACCACGCACACGCCCCCACCTGTGGGCTGGGCAGCAGGTACCTGAGGTGGCTCTTCTTCCAGGAGATGGTATGGAACACGGTGGACACCACGAACAGCCCACAGAGCCCGAGGCCATAGATCCAGGCGGAGATGGTCTCCCAGTCATCATCCGACAGGAAGTAGAGGTTGGAACTGCCGAGGATGCTGGGGATGATCCAGAGCTGGAGGCAGGGAGGGGGCGGTGCTGCAAGGTCGGGCTCTGGAGCCGGGGCCAGGCAAGTGCGGAGCCCCTGGGCGACCCCCACGCGTTTTCTCCAGACCTGCACTGCCCAACAGAACTCCCTACCATGGTAGAAACATTCTAGACCTGCACTGCCCCACAGAATTCCCATGGTGGAGGGAAGGTTCCAGACCTGCATTGCCCAGGATGGTAGCCTCCAAGCCCACACAGCTGCCGAGCACGTGAAATGTGGCTGTACCACTAAGGCCTTGCCGTCTTCATTTTATTTCACCTTAACTGGTTTCAGCTTCAAATCCAACAGCTACACCAGGACAGTGGACAGCATAGCTCTAGACGATGTAGCGGTGAAACAGGAAGCCGGGATCTCCTGTCTTCAGGACGCATCTCTGGCTGCTGCCCCCATCCTCCATGTCCACTGCTAACCCGGCCTCGAGCACCCTAGGCTGGCCATGATGCTTCACACGGCCGCGTTGTTGCCCACAGGGTTCTCTCCGAAGACGTCCCTCCCCACAATGTCTACCTGGAAAACTCAATCTTCAGATCTTGGTTTATCCATTGGTTCCTCTGAGAAGTCTCAGAGTTCTCCAAAGCCCTGGAGGGGAGGGGGTTGGGGTACAGGGTCTCCAAAAGACTTTGTCTAATTCTGTGTGTTAGGAGCACTTATTTTGGAGAGAGAATCTACAGTAGCTCCAGCCGATAGAACTACTTAATACAATGCAGGTGGCACAAGAAACTTTCCTTCTAATTATTTTTAATTTATGTACTTGGCCGCGCCGAGTCTTAGCTGTGGCACTTGGCGTCTTCAATCCTCACTGCCGTGTGCAGGATCTTTAGTTGCAGCCTGCAAACTCTTAGTTGCGGCATGTGGGGTCTAGTTCCCTGACCAGGGATCAAACCCGGGGCCCCCTGCACTAGGAGCACAGAGTCTTAGCCACTGGACCACCAGGGAAGTCCCAGCACAGGTAATTTTAGATTTTCTAGTAGCCACATTTTAAAAATGAAAAAAATGAAAAAATTTTATTTAAAAATTTAAAAAAAGGTGAAACTGACTTTATTGATATATTCTGCTTAGTCCAATATATCCAAAGTATCATTTCAACACATCATTAATATAAAGAGAATTAAGATATCTTGCATTCTTTTTTTCATGCTGAGTCTTCAAAAGCTGCCGTGTAGTCTACACTCACAGCACACCTCAGTTCAGACGTGCCATATTTCAGCTGCGTGAGGCCAGTAGCTACGAAGCTGGACAGCATAGGTCCAGATCTTCCTAAGATCCTCAAAGGGGCCCAGAGGTTTAAGGACTGCTGCCCAGAGCAGGATTTCATGGGGGAGATGGCAAGTATTCCAGGCCCTGGGAACAGCATGTGCAAAGATGTTGGGTCGTGCCTTCTAGTTTGGAAACAGCAGATGGGGCTCAGGATGCTGGCGCCTGGGGGCAAGATTACTGCAGGGGGAGGTGGGCCGACATTCAGGCCAAGACCTGGCGCTGGGAGCTTCTACGGAGCCCGGACACTGTACTGGGTACTAGGGGGCCACTGAAGGTTCTTAAGGCCAAAGAGAGGCACGCTCAGAGCCACAGCCCCATTTACCCACACGGCCTTCCCTCGGGATCCCACTCCCTCTTCCGGGGCCACGGAAGAAGGCCTGAGGGACAGGGCCCCTCGGGTCAGCGCTCTGGGAGGAGAGCACAGACCCCAAGGGCAACGGGACGCCTCCCGGCCCTCCTGTGGCTCTCGGCCCCCCAGACTCACAGCGTGGGTCGCACAGTTGGCAGCATGCTCGTACTCCGTGGGCTGGTACCTCTTGTGGGCGGGAACCCGGTGGTTCATGAACCTGGGGGGAAGACACAGAACCCCCGGAAGCTGGGCCAAGGCGGCCGGCAGCAGCCCCAGTCACAGAGCCCCAGGGGCCCTCGGCCCTGCTGGTGGGGAGGGCCCGCCTCCGCTCCCCTCCCCTCCCCTCACTCCCTCTCTCTATTACACCTTTTTTTTGGACTATCCAGCATTTTGAGCCAAATCCCCAAAGTCGAATTTGCTAAATATCAGGTTTCAGGGAATTCCCTGGCAGCCCAGTGATTAGGACTCTGTGCTCTCACTGCCGAGGGCCCAGGTTCAATCCATGGTCAGGGAACTTAGATACCGCAAGTCGTGAAGTGTGGACAAAATATTAATAAATAAATAAATCTCGGGGTGCAGCATGCTCTTTCATTTCCTAATTTAATTTTCTTTACATGTCACAGACACACAGTATACAGCTCCCCAGGGTGCAGTTCTAAGGATTTTACAGACACCCGCCCGGAGCTCCTTTCCCACACCCTAGAAACTGCCTTCACATCCCTTCCCTGGAGCATCACCCCTCAAGGAACCTGACCCCCGACCACCCCCCACACACACACACACAGTCACTGTAGATTACTTTTGCTGGTTCTTGATTTTTCCCATCTGTGGGATCACACAGCACACACTCTCTGGGTCTGGCTCCTTGCGCTCAGCGTGACTTTTGTCAGATAGGGTAATTGGTTGCTTTCATTGCAACACAGTATTTTGCCAGGTGAGCAAACCACAATTCATTTATCCTATCTACTGGAGGTGGACGTTCCAGCTTGAGGCTGTTACGGTAACTCTGCTGTGAGCTTTCATGGTAGTGAACATATGCACTCATTTCTGCTCGGCATTGATCCACAGGTGGAACGACCAGGTGAGTTCATCTTGACAGTAAACATTCCTATTTAAAAAAATTTTTTTGGCCACATGAGGGATCTTACTTCCCCAACCAGGGATTGAACCGGTGTCCCCTGCACTAACTGTGCAGAGTCCTAATCATTGAACCACCAGGAAAAGTGAAAGTCGCTCAGTCGTGTCTCACTCTTTGCCACCCCATGGACTATACAGCCCATGGAATTGTCCAGAACAGAATACTGGAGTGGGTAGCCTTTCCCTTCTCCAGAGGATCTTCCCAAGCCAGGGATCCAACCCAGGTCTCCCGGAAGTTCCAATGATAAACATTCCTGATGTTCTGGTGTCTTTAGAGAATCTTCCAAGCCCCAGCCCCGCCTCTGTCCACCCCAGTCTCTCGTCTCCTCCTCACAGGAGCTCCACCGGCCCACAGAGCCATCACGACCCCTGCTTTCCAGAGGGGATGCTCCAGGGCAGAGTCAGGAAGCGACATCACCCAGGTGGGATGGCACGGGCCTGCCCCTGACAGGACTCCCTGCAGGCGTCTCCAGGTCAGGCTGGAAGTGGGGTGGGGGCTGGGGGATGAGAGCTGCCAACACCTTCTCTCGGGCGGCGGGCAGGACCACACCGGCTCAGAGTCGGGCAAGTGGACGGTTCACCTTGGACTCTGCCAAGAATCATCCACCTGTGCGGGGGGTGGTTAACTCCACTAAAACACCGAAAACCAGCCCCCACCCCAGGAACCCGATCATTTCCCACAGACGTGAGAAATGAGTGTGTGGTTCAGAACAAAGGGCTCAATGCAGTACACTGCACAGAACATTCATAAAGCACCACTGTATGCTGTGTCCGCGCTAGGTGTGGGAGACTTCCCTGTGGTCCAGCGGTAAGACCCTGCACCCCCAATGCTGCGGGTGCGGTCCACTTAGCATTTGTGGGGTACTTCCTGTATGCTGGACCTACACCACTAGAGCAAATAGAACAACAAAAAAATAGCGTCATAACAGCTGAATTGTGTCGTCCCAAAATTCCTGTGCTGAAGTCCTGACCCCCCAGGACCTCGGAATCTGACTTATTTGCAAAGAGCTGCAGATGTAATCAGCTGAGATGAGGTCACACTGAAGCGGGGCGAGCCCCTCATCCAACATGACAGGTGTCCTTGTAAGCAGAGGAGAGACACATAGTGAAGACCGGGGCAGAGACAGGCCTGGGGCAGCTTCACACTGAGGGTGCCGGCAGCCGTCAGAAGCTGGGAGGGAGGCCCGGAGCAGGCGCATCCGCAAGCCTCCAGAGGGAACCAAACTGGGGCCCGATTTCCATTGCTTTAAGCCACTAAGTGTGGCGACTCCCCTGGCGGTCCACTGGTTAAGACTCCGTGCTTCCACTTCAGGGGGCACAGGTTCGATCCCTGGTCGGGGAACGAAGATCATGTGTGTAGCGCGACGTGGCAAAAAAATAAAATAACAACTAAGCCACAAAGTGTGTGTTCATCCGTTACCAGAGACACCAACACAGGCACACACAGCGTTCCCTTTGACAGAGTCTGCCCCCAGAGACCCCAGAGAGGAGGTGCTAGTTTACACACCGCGCTGATTGGGCTGGGGGCCGGGACTCCGAGGCCAGCCGTGAAGGGGTGCAGCTGACACCTTTCTCCCCCACCTGTAGCCGGGACCACCCTCTCCCCTGCCCCTTTAACAAACACCAAGCCCCTCACGAGGCCAGCCTCTCAGGTCCGAGGGTGATGTCACGGTTGCCAGGGCAACTGGGATGCAGCAGTTTATTTATTTATTTCTGGGCTCCACAAAACTTTCCTTGTCTTTCACCCAGAGCTGCCGCTATTGAATGTGGTCAGGAGAGTGGAGAGGGGCCAGGGGCAAAGACCCAAGAAACAGAGTTCCCACAGCCCGCAAGAGTCGAGAACGTTTTCTTTAACTCCTTGTGGCGTCCTTTTTCTTCCTTCACAAACCTCTAGGCAGGCATTCTGAAGAGGACAGTGCATTCACTGTTTATGTTTTTAAATTTCCTTTCCATTTACGTTCAGTAAAATTTCTCCTTTTTGCGGCACATCTTTATACACGTTTAGGTAAATGAAGAGCGTTGTATAACCACCCCCATAACCAAGAGAAACCAAGAGAAACAAAAGGCCCATCCCCCATCCCCCCAAACACCCTCCTGCTGCCCCGTCCCTCCCCGCAGTCCTGTAGCCGATGCTCTGCTCTCTGACCCCTCATAGCTTCCCCATTTCCAGCACCTCATACACGGGATCACACAGAAGCCCTGCAGACATTTATTTTATTTTATTTTACTGTCTGAAAAGAATTGATTGCATCAAGCCAAGTGTATTCTTAGATGAAAAGAAACTGTGCTTGGAATGCCAAACAGGGACTTACTTCTTCTCTGCTTAAACTGTATCTAAGACAAACTTGTTTCCTTTGAAAAAAAAAAAATGGACCCTCCTAACATTACTATTCTTGGCCATCATCTCAACGCTTCCAGCCTCTTTTCTTCTTTTCCCCTGGCACAGCCTTTTGAGTTTGGCTTTCTCCACTCAGCTTAATGCAGGTCAGCTTCATCCATGCTGTTGCCTGGGTCAATGGTCCCTTCCTTTTCACTGCTGAGAACTAGTCCAGCGTGTGGCCGTGCCACGGCTTGTCTACCTGTCTTCCCAGTACGGGGACGAGGGAGTCACTTTTAACAGCTGAAATGCAGAGAGAAAGTTTAGAATGTTCTGGAACAGAGCTGGCAGCCTACAAGACTGTGGGAAATTTCAGAGTCAGCATTTCTAGCAAGTTGCTGCTGGTTCAAATAAAGGAGGGAAATGGGCCTTCTGCCTCCTTTCTGGAGAACAGAATCTGCGTTCTGTGGCCAGCCCAGCCACTTAGATGACCACGTGGCCGCAGCATTTCATGGGAGTAAAGAGGGTACCTCTTTGCGAAGGGCTCCCAAGCTGAGCTGCCAGGGAGACCGGGACAGAAGGTCAACCCCCACCCTGAGCTGGCGGGGCGGGGCTTTGGAGCCAGACACAGCTGGGCGGGACATGCCTGCATGGTCACTTCGCTGCTGTGTGACACAGGGGAAACGTCTTAACGTCTCTGGGCGGCCACATGACCTCCTCGTGTGTCCACAGCGTACCACCGCGGGCCCCTCGAATGTACGTTCTTCTTGAGCGTAAAATACACTCGTTCCATCCCAACAATCCCAAAAGTCTCAACTCAACCCAGCATTACCTCTAAAGCCCAAAGTTCAAAGTCTCATCGAAACGTCATCGAGGGGCTTCCCCGATGCCTCAGTGGCAGAGTACGCCTGCAATGCAGGGGAGGCGACTTCAATCCCTGCATCCGTCCCCCGCGTCGGGAAGATCCCCTGGAGGAAGAAATGCAACCCGCTCCAGTATTCTTGCCTGGAGAATCCCATGGACAGAGGAGCCTGGCGGGCGCCAGTCCACGGGGTCGCAAAGAGTCAGACACGACTGAGTGAGCAAGTCGAGTCAAGCGAAGACATCTAAGTCAGACATGGGTGAGACGCGGGAGTACGATCCATTCCGAGGCAAAACTCCTCTCCAGCTGTGAGTCTGGGAAACGAAATAAACTGTGTGCTTCCAAAATACAACGGTGGGACAGGCGTGGGACAGACATTCCCACTTAAAAAAAAAAAAAAAAAAGATATCAAAAAGAAGGAAAGGGTTCTAAGCTCTGCAACAAGAGAAGCCCCGGAATGAAAAGCCCGAGCACTGCAACTAGAGAAAGCCCTATCGCAGCAATAAAGACTCAGCGCAGCCAAGACTGAGTAAATAAAAAAGGAAGGGATCTGTTAGAGTTAGAAAAAAGGAGGAAGGGGTGATGGGGCCCAAAAAGGCCAAAGGGGAGCAAGGCAAGTTCCTCAAGACCTTCAGGCTGGAGAACATCTTCTTTGGTCCCACGCTGTGCCCTCCGGGGGCCCTGGGTGACAGCATCACCCCCCCAGCTCAGCAGGTCACCCCACCCCTGAGACGCCCCCACCCTTGGAAACAGGAGCAGCGGGTCCCGCCCCGAGATCTCAGAACTGCCTCTGCTCGTGGCTCTTCCCTTTTCCCGAGCAATAGCGCCCGCGTTCGCGTGCGGCCCTCCTCCATGTATTCGCCCCGGCCGGGAGGATTCTGCCCTGGCTTCAGGGCAGAGGCAGATGGGCCCATGGTCCCCCCATCGACACTAATCTCCTCACGGATGGTCTGCGGGCCACATCTGCGGTGTTCCCTTTTGAACACGTGCCTGCTATTTAACGTCTGGACAGGCGGAGAATTCTCCGAATCTTTACGTCCCGGTTGCTTTTTGCGTCACAATTCCTTCTTCGATTCATTTCTCTCCTCCCGCATCTCACTATCAGCCCCTGGGAGGGCTGAGCCTCTCCATGAACAGTGGGCTCAGGACCGCCTCTGCTCGACGTCCAAGGACACCACGTACAAGTCCCACCTCACCCAGGTCACGAGTGCAGAGACAACTCAGGCAAAGATCTCAGCTGCTTTACAATGAGGGCCTTCTGTCCGTTATCCAGTAACATGCTCCTCACCCCACCTGAGACCACGCCACACTGGCCTTAGAATGCCCCGGGAGCGGGGAGGGTGCTGATAACATCCCCGTTGCTCAGATGAGAAAAGCGAGGGTCCGAATCTCTGCCAACATCCTAGTCATGAATTCTCCCAGAAGACAGAGGCTTTCTCTACCACTCTCCTCTTTTCTTGCTGGGCTCACACCGGAATTACCTTGAAAAGTCCCTTCTCAAGGGACGTCCCTGGTGGCCCAGTGATTAAGAACCTGCCTTGCAATGCACGGGATGCAGGTTTGATCCCTGGTTGGGGAACTAAGATGCCACATGCTGCGGAGCAACTAAGCCCAACAGCCACACCTGGAGAGACCCAGGTGTCCCACGATGAAAGATCTCGCACGATGCAACCAAGACCCGCCACAGCAAATAAGTAAATACATTTCTTTAAAAAGTCCCTTCTTGCCTCTTACTTCCATGAACTTCAAAACCCTTCCAGTCCCTACTCCTTCAACCCCAGCCCCATCCTTTATCAACCCACGTGTCCGTGGACAAGTTACTCAAGCCTTCTGGGCCTCACTTTTCTCATCTGAGCAATGGGGACGTTATCAGCACCCACCCTGGGGGATCCTAAAGGGATGGAATGGGTTAGTCTGCACACAGCACTCCGTACACATCGGCACATGGCTGACACTGATGATTCTGTTACTATAAATCCTCCGTAAAAAAAAAAAAAATCCTCCGTGGTATTACTGAACCCACTTTACAGCTGAGAAAACTGAGGTCCAAAAAACCAAATCACCTTTCTGATGCAATATTCGGCTACCTGATGCGAAGAACTGACTCATTGTAAAAGACCCTGATGCTGGCAAAGACTGAAGGCGGGAGGAGAAGGAGACAACAGAAGATGAGATGGTTGGATGGCATCACTGACTCGATGGACATGAGTCTGAGCAAGCTCCAGGAGTTGGTGATGGGACAGGGAAGCCTGGTGTGCTGCAGTCCATGGGGTCACAAAGAGTCGGACACGACTGAGTGACTGAACTGAACTGAGGTGATTCAAGACAGCTATGAAAGGAAGGAGCCAGGATTTCAGCCTGGGATTGTCCAACCTCAAGACCTGGGCTACAGGAGGGTGACGAGACACAGCGTGTGACGTGCCCTGCCCACAGGAGGCATGTATACATGCTGACGCCCTCTGCCTCCTCCACCAGCTCTGGGAGAGGTGCTCCAACGTGTCTAAGTAAGGAAAGAAGAAGCCTTGCATGGACGAAGACCCTCTGTGAACACGCCAGCATGGAGGTGACATGAGCTGGGTCTCCGCTGGGCCATCACCGCTCCGCTCCCCCGAATTCCACACCACCCAGGACAACAGCGACATCATCCCTCGCCTGGCAGGCTGGAGGAAGGGGCCAGGGCTAGTGCTGCTGCCCTTAACAATCACCGGGGAGATCTGAAAAGTCCCAAAGTCCCTGACAAAACAGGATCAATGCAGCTGGGGAGCAGGGGCGACATTTTTTTTAAAAAAACTTCCCACGCGATTCCAGGGCAGGGGCAAGGCCGAGGAGCAGTGGGCTGGAGGAAGAGGCCGGCAGGCAGGGGGTGAGGCGCCCCACCTGGACGGTGCCAGGTGCCACTCAGCAGGGATGGCCCTGGGCCCCAGGACCACAGAATCAACACCGGGCCCAGCGGAGGGAGTACATGGACTTCAGCTCACACGCCAGTTCTGATCAATGGACAGGAGCCGGCCTGGAGTGCTGTGCTGAAAGAATTCTGAGAACGAATCTAGGTGATGAATTAGCAACGTCTGCCACGGGCGCCGGGTAGGCGAGAGGCGGCCGTCACTGATGTAAAAGCTCCCCCCAAAGCTTCCACTCCCTCCCCCTCTCCCAGCCTCACAAGGACGCCGTAAGCTGTGCAGGGCCAAGATGACGCTTGTCATTGTATATGGGGATTCTGAGACCAACTCAGAAGTGGTGCGGCTGACTGCAACCCAGACAGGTTTAGACAGTCCACTCACCTCCTCCTTCAGCCCTGTCCATGGTCCTGATGGGAAAGGTTCTGCCATCAGTCTTTCACACCGTAGTATAAAGTATCTGATCATCCCCCGCTGGATGGAGGACAGGCTGTGGATCAGAGGTGAAGAAGAGAAGGAACAGAGCCATTTCCTAGCTCCTGAAACCCCCACCTCACTGGCCAGTGGTCAGAGCAGCCCTGGCCAAACCGGCCAAACTCAAAATGGTCCCATGAGGGTGCTCAGTTTTCCAGCCTTAAAGGAAACGCACATACTTTCCAGTAGTTGCTGTTATTCAGTTGCCAAGTCGTGTCTGACTCTTTGCGACCGCACGGACTGCAGCATGCCAGGCTTCCCTGTTCTTCACTATTTCCTGGAGTTTGCTCAGATTCATGTCCATCGAGTCAGTGATGTGACCTAACCATCTCTTCCTCAACCATTCCCTTCGCCTTTTGCCCTCAATGTTTCCCAGCATCAGGGTCTTTTCCTATGAGTCAGTTCTTCACATCACGTGGCCAAAGTACTGGAGCTTCAGCTTCAGCATCAGTCCTTCCAATAAATATTCAAGGTTGATTTCCTTTAGGATGGACTGGTTGGATCTCCTTGCAGTCGGAGGGTCTCTCAAGAGTCTTCTCCAGCATCACAGTTCGAAACCATCAATTCTCTGGCGCTCAGCCTTCTATATGGTCCAACTCCCATATCCATACATGACTACTGAAAAAACCATAACTTTGCCTATATGGACTTCTATCAGCAAAATGATGTCTCTGCTTTTTAATATGCTGTCTGGATTTATCATAGCCCTCCTTCCAAGGAGCAAGTGTCTTAATTTCATGGCTACAGTCACCATCCGCAGTGATTTAGGAGCCCTAGAAAATAAAATCTGTCACTGTTTCCATTTTTTCCCCTTCTTTTTGCCATGAAATGATGGGACTGGATGCCATGATCTTAGTTTCTTGAATGTTGAGTTTTAAGCCAACTTTTTCACTCTCCCCTTTCACCCTCATCAAGAGGCTCTTTAGTTCCTCCTCACTTTCTGCCATGAGAGTGGTATCTTCTACATATCCGAGGTTATTGGTATTTCTCCCAGCAATCTTGATTACAGCTTGTGATTCACCCAGCCCAGCGTTTCTCATGATATACTCTGCATATACGTTAAACAAAGCAGGATGACAATACTGCCTTGTCTACTCCTTTCCCAACCTTGATCAGTAGTTACACTCCAATAAAGGGTTAAAGATGGAGTAGCCTCAGGCTCCTACCAGCCAGGTCTGGGCGGGGCCTATAAAAGGTATGCTTACTAAACCACCACCCTGGGGTCTCTGCGGGCAGCCCCGGGCAGGGCCTAAGCTTGCTGATCACCTGCCCTGTGCCCACCACCTGGGCCCTCCTCCAGGCCTGGGCATGCCAGCGACTGGCCCTACCCCCCGCCCCGACCCCTCCCCGCCTGCGGTCTGAAGCAGCCAGGCCCAGGCTCAGTTCTGCAATGTCTCCCTCCTCTCCAGGCCTGGGCCCGGCCGGGGTCCGCAGCCCCAGGAGAGAAGCGGGCCTCTTCCTCCGAATGAGCCCAGGGCCCAGGGAAACTGCTGCAGCCGCCCCTTCCGGGCCAGGCTGGTGCCTGGCGGTGGCAGCCTTGAATCCCCAGGACAGAGGACTAAAGGGATTTGTCCAGGAGACAAAGCGGGGTCTGTCTGTCCGTCCCTCTGGCCCTGGGCCCTCTGGACTGCTCCCTTTCTCCAGCTGGGTCCCGGGCTACTTCTTTGTGTCCATTCATGAATTCCCAGCTCCTCCTGGATGGCAGACAGCAGCTTGGCTCGGTCTCTGGGAAACAGAGTTGGGGAGAGCAGACCATGGGCCGCCGCCAGCTCAGAACTGTTGTGAGATCGAAACCCCAGCGAGGAGAGAGCGGGACCAGGAAGGCAAGCCAAGGAAGAGGGGAAAGGGCCGGGGTCCCTGGTAGGCCTGGAGCAGAGAAAATGTGGTGTTCCACGTGAACGGCGCCTCCCTGGAGGTGCGCAGCCGGTGGTCCTGACCCAACACAGCTGGGGCCAGAGTCCAGCCCTGCAGCCCCCCGGGGGCTCCCTGCAGAATCTGGCTTAATGAGGGTCCACGCCTCTGAAGCAGGGACCACCCCATCCTCCTGGCCTCACCCCATCCTCCTGGCCTCACCAGAAGCTCCCAGAAGATGACAGACGAACAGGTGCCACGGGAACCCAAACATTCTGGACCAGAAACCCAGGGTGGACGTCCACCCTATGGAATCTCCATAACGGGGAGCTGATACAAGCCGAGTGGTCGACTCACCGCCTCGAAGCTGGGGATGCCGATCCCCCTCCCCAGCATCCAGACCCCAGGCGGAGAGCTCTGAGATTTGCACCGAAGATTTAGGAGCCTAACGCTCAGAGGAATCAGCCTCCGCAGGGACTCCGGGCGGGCTGACGGAGACCCTGCCCCTCTGCCCTCAGTGGAGACAACTCCCAGCCTTGCTCCCCACAGTCTCCCGTGCAGGACCAAGCTCTGGGCGCCTACAGGGCACCCCGCTTCCATTGTGGCTCTGCGCCCTCCCCTGTCCTCACTCCCGCTCCCTCCTGCTGCTGCATCTCGGGGTCACCTCCCAAATACACCCTTTGCCCCTGTATCCTCGTCCCTGGGTTTAGCTTCTGGGGAAGCCCACATGAGGGCAGGTTCTTGGCAGCTAAGAGTAAAACCCCAAAGATACAGCCACAGGCACTCTGGGCAAGAAGCAAGACTGCAGACGTCCCTGGTGGTCCAGTGGTTAGGACTCCTTGTTTCCACTTCCGGGGCGGGGGGGGGGGGGGTGCCCAGGCTCCATCTCCCGCTGGGGAACGAAGATCCCACAGGCTGCATAGCGCTGCCTGCAGCCAACAAGCGACAAATAAGAAGCAGTACCGCCTCTGAGGGATTTCAGTCCTGGCTGCTGCAGCTGCTGATCCCAGGAGGCTTGTCTGCCCAGCGCATCCCAGTCTGCAAGGCTCACTCACACCCTCCAGCTTCCACCGCCTCGGGAAGGGACAGGCCACCACCCTGCCCATCCCTGCCCCCCTAAACCCACCACATCCCATCTCTGCAGCGCTCTCCTCCTGGAAGCCAGGATGGGATCGCAACCATCCCCCTTCTCCTCGCAGGGGCCACACCCGATGTGCCTTCGAAGAGGCACATCCCTAACCAGAATCCACTGGAAGGAACTTGGAGAAACTCAGTAAGGGACTTCCCTGGTGGTCCAGTGGCTGAGACTGCAGGCTCCCAATGCAGGGGGCCCAGGTCTGATCCCTGGTCAGGGAACTAGATCCCACATGCTGCAATTAAGACCTGGCACAGCCAAAATAAGTAAATAAATATTTACACAAAAAGAAAGTCAATAAATATCTCCCCCTACCCCACCCCCATCAGCCTCAGGGGACCTGTCGCCGCCCTGGGCTCAGCTTAAGTGGCGAAAGCAGCCCTAACTCCAGGGATGGGGGCAGCCACCTTACAACAGGTAGGCTGCACCATCCTCCCACCGGAACCACAGGGACATCCTGGGATGGCTGATCTTTTCACAGAAAATCGTTTCTTCCACGCTCATACTATTCCCCGTGGAAGGAGGGGCCACTCCAGGGCCCGTGGAACAGGGCAGAGGCCTGGGCACGCCCCATCTCCACCAACACAGTGCCACTGGCCCTGGCTTAGCCCAGCCCTGCCCATGTCCAAGTGTCCAGGACACCATCCTGGGTGGAGTCATGGAAATTCCAAAGCAGAGGGCCCTGGGCTGTCCTCTCCCCGCAAAGCTGGTTCCCAGCCAACTCCATCCCTTACGACCAGGATTCAGGCGCCAACTGCTGAGCAAAGCAGCTGCCTTCAGGCAGGAACAGCCTCTCCCAGAGACCTACATCTTTCTGGAGCAAAATGCACCTATGTGCATGCACGCACACCCACATGTACACAGGTATGCACACAGACCTGCACACACACTGTGTGCACAACACCAGGGGGTGCAAAGAGCCTGAAATAGCACCCGCACATCCTGAGAACGTCTCCACTTCGAAAAGGGACTGATCCATTCCTTCTCACTGAGGCCTTTCTTCGAAAGAAATGACGGGTCGGTTTTCTCTCAGATAATAACAAAGATCCCACCACTTTGATACACTGAGTGCAGAGGTGTTTGAAGTGAGGGTCTATTTTCCTGAAGAGAGGCTCCTGAAAAATCACAAAACTACAACCCCTAATGAAATCATTGATTCAGGCAAGGGTGATCAACAGATGCAGGGAAGGTTGATGAGAGGTTGCTAAGCAATGGGATGGTCCAATCCAGGGAACTCAGCATCACCTCGCTGGCCCCGAGACAGACCCCAGCATCAGTGGAAACAGCACAGTCAGGCACCCCCTGCCTCCTTGGGAGATGCGAAGCGACGCTTCTTGTCTGTCTCGCCAAGAACGTCGATCCGGAATTAAATAAGGCTCTACACCTGTGTGGGCCACTCTGGCAGCCACGGGCCATGTGTGGCCAAGTCAACAAAAACTCGCTAAAACTAAATCAAAGGTGCAGTTCAATTGCTCAGCTGTGCTACTGCTCAACCGTGCTAGGAAGCAGGGCCCTCGCTGTTGGTGTGACAGGGGTCTTGTGGTCATGGAAGTAACCCTCACCAGTTAGAGACATGGACTGAAAGAGCAACATCACCGGGGGTTTGCCTTCAACCGTCCACAGAGAAAAAGCAACGCGATGAAGCAAGTGTGGCAAGTCGTCCGTTCATTAGTAAATTTTAGGTAGGCTATGGGGTCCATCGTAACTATTCTCTCTACTTTTTGAATGGACGTTTTCATGATAGGAGGAATGGAATGTTTGCAAACTCTCAAGCATTTCCTCTCCCTCCGCAGTGGTACTCATCACTGAAAGAAACGGTAACTTTACAGACGGCAACCTGTAAAAGCTGAACCAAGGGTCAAGGTCGTGTATGTGTGTGCTCAGGCGCAAGGGTCAAGGTTAAAACACCACAAGGACAGGACGGGCATCCTGCTGCTGGGAAGTGGTCACTGAACCACTGATGTGGCCACTGGGAAAGTCTGTGGGCCTCTCTTTAAATAATACTGCACCAGGGACTTCCTGGCAGTTCAGTGGTTAAGACTTCACCTTCCAAGGCAGGGGCTGTGGGTTTGATCCCTGGTGGGGGAGCTAAGATCCTACATGCCTCTCGGCCAAAAAACCAAGACAGAAAAAAACTGAAGCAACACTGTAACAAATTCAACACAGATTTTTTTGAATGATCCACATTAGAAAAAGAAATCTTTTAAAAATAAACAAATAATACTGCATGAACGCCAACGTTCCTTTTTTTCCTGTTTCTGCTCACGTTTAATAAACGACCTGCATATGTCACCATTTTCAGCTGAGTTTTATTTTTCATAAACTTTCTAATTGTGGTAAGATACAACATAAAACTCACCATTTTAACCATTTTGAAGGGTGTCCTTTTGCGGCATAAGCACTTCATATTGCTATGCGAACATCACAGCATTCCACCTCCAGAACCCTTCCATCTTCCCAAACTAAGGTTCTGACTCTGCATGAAACACTAACTCCCCTCCCACCCCCAGCGCGTGGCGCCCAGTCTTCTACTTTCTGTGTCCATGATACTGATGACTCTAAGGACGTCGTGCAAGTGGAATCACACAGGGGGTGTCTTTTTGTTTGTTAGCTTCTTAGCAGAAGGCAACAACAGCATTCTGCTTATTACGTTTAGTAGCAGAATGTCCTCAAGGTTTATTCATGGTACAGCCTGTACCAGAATGCCCTTCCTTTTCAAGGCTAGGTTTCATTTTTTAAATCTCATTTCATGACAGTGCCCTGGGACTGAACAAATACATACTGCAGGCTTTGGGGCCAAGGGGGATGTCAACAAGGAACCCTCCAGTCGAGTATCCCTTCTCAGAGAGCTCCAGCAGCCCTGGACCCTTGGGGATCCCAAGAAGCCCCCCACCTTTCACCAGCGACAGTCCAAAAATGGGCGTGAAATCCAAGCCAGGACAAGAAGGCTCAGTTCCAGGGCCGTGGTGCTCCTGGAGGAGTCTGCAGGACACTCTCCACCCGTAAGGGCTGTGGGCAGTCAAGAGAACAGGGACGCCAGCGGAAACAGGCCCCCGAGTCAGACAGAGGCAGCCCGGGCCTCTTGGAGACTCTGGATCCAGCTGGACCTGAACCGACAAGCTATTCGTTTCTGAAGATCAACCTGCTGCCCTTCTTTTCCCTCCTCCTCTTTCTGCTTCCTCCTCCCTCCTTCCTCGCCCTCTGCCACTTTCTCTCTCTCTTCTTTAAGCCAGTTCAAACAGAGACTTCTCTTACTTGTAACTGAAGGGCCCAAAGTCACCCTCAAACCCCTCCTCACCCAGGGACTCAAGCAGAAACCACACCTACATTTCCAGCATATGTATCAATATCCTAACTATGCATGTGTTCACATACTATGAGCAGACCCCTAAACTATGAGCTTCGGAAGGGGAGGCGGCAAGCTTTGCACAGGGTTCATTTTTCTGCCCCAGCCTTGGTCCTCAAACAAGGTTTTCAGGTGAGTCAGTGAACCAACTGTGGGTGCCCAACCAGTGGACGAGTCAGTCACGCCCACCACACGCCAGACCGTGCTGGCCCCTCACGGGACAAAACAGGGGGTCTGAATAGCCCCCAACCCACCCCTGCTCCAAGGAGCTTGCGGCCTGGCTGGGGAATGGTGACCAAGGACACAAGAGCTGCCATGCTGTCCCCTGCCTGAGACGAGGGCTTGGGAGAAACCTGGAGTGGGGGGGGGGCTGCGTCTGGATGAACCTGAGGGCGAGTCTGCACTGCCGCTGCCACGGGGTCTCCGGACAACTGTCACTTCCCAGGACCCCCTGCACATCTGTCAGCTCAGGTCTGCAGTCCAGGCAGAGGGCGCTGAGCGGAGACCTGCTGGTGCTGAAAGGACAGCTCCCTGGGGTGCCCGGCTCCGCAGCAAGCACCCCGTCCCTGCAGAACCAGTCCTAACGGGCACCCCCTGAATGCAGGTTTACGTACATTTCCTCCAAACAGTCCTACGAGGGAAGCATCATTAGGTCCATTTTAATTCCAATGCACCCTGCACCTCACATCCTTGTCTGGCCAGTCACCCCCTGAAATCCCATCTCATAGTCATCCGTCTGTTGTCTGTTTCTCACACCAGGACGTGAGCTCCATGAGGTCACGGAGCTTGTCTTGGTCAGCCCTGTGTCCCCAGCAACCGGGACAGCGCCCGGCACCTCGCCACATGCGGCGATTATTGCTGAATTCATGAACAAACGAAACACAGATGCAGCTGTGTGGAGCAGCCATGTGTCCACGTCGACGGCGGGAAATGTGTTCCTGGCTGCCCTCCCCATGGTCGGCCAACACACTCGGCACAGATCCACCCTCGAGCCCCTCTCTCTCCTGCCCCACCCCCACCTAAAGACTTCAACCCCAGCAGTAATTATTAAAATCGGAGGGACTTCCCTGGTGGTCCAGTGGTTAAGACTCTGCACGTCTAATGCAGGGGGCACAGGTTCGATCCCTGGTCGGGGAACTAAGATCCCACATGCTGCACAGATAATAGATAGATAGATTAAAAAAACAGCCCCAGAATCCCCAGGGCTTCCGCCTTCTGGGTGGTCATATCTGCTCACATGGCAGAGACTCAGGGGCATCCCGACAACCCGTCAAGATGCCCTCGCGCCCCGGATGACTCCTTCAGCTGGGCATTCTGGGAGGAGGGGGAACTTCACCATCGGGTGGAAGAAGGGAGCCCCAGGACAGAGCCCCCCACCCAGGCCTGAGGATCACAGCTTTGCAGCTCAGGTTCCCTGAAAAGCGGGACCTGAGGGTGCAAGGACCCGGTCCCAAGAGGAGTCACTCCTGGAGTGACCCTAATGATTCTGCTTCATTCAGGGTTATTCACTGTCCAGTCTGCGGCCAAGGGGCACAGCCCGCCTGCTGGTAAGTGTATGCGCCCGGCCCACACCTCATGCAGTGATGGAGGACCTGAGTCCCGGGGAAGCTAAGTGACCAGCCCGAGAGCCCCCAGTGGGGGAGCAACGGGACCAAGACGGACGACACCCACGAGAGCACTCACTGCACGCGGGACTCGGGCCGAGCACCGGCCAGGGTCGGCACTCAGTCTTCCAGACCTCTCACAACGGGGCTCGACTATTCTGTCCATTTTACAGATGAGGAAACCGATGTTCAGAGACTCAGTCAACCCCGTAAGTTTAGCACCACTATTATTCCCCATCTCTCAGAAGAGGAAACCAAGGCACATAGAGGCCAGGTAAACAAGCCCAAGATCACACAGCCATTCACTGGCGGGGCCCCCGAGGCACACGCAGGGGGTCTGACGCCAGAAGGCACCACGGAGAAACCCTACTTTCCATTTCTCAAGTACACTAAGTCCCAAGTTGCAAGCTTCCAAAGATGCGAATGTCTACTACCCAGACATCACTGGATCTTTTTTTCTTTCCAAGAGGGTAGCTAAGACTTGACTCCAGCAAGGAACCAGACTGTGCCATCAGCGTCAGCTGTGCGGGAGCCCCACGTCTGAGCCCCACGTCTGTGCCCCACGTCTGAGCCCCACATCTGTGCCCCACGTCTGTGCCCCACGTCTGTGCCCCACGTCTCCCACCGCTGGTGACCCTTCCGCTCTACCACCTCTCACCCCCTCTCCCTTCCCCGGTCACTAACCCTTCTTGCCTGGTGACCCGACACCCGCCCCTGTACGCCAGCCGTTGTACTGGACTACTGGACTTTTCAAGGTACTGTTCTATAACATTTAAAACGTTTTCTTTTGTGTGTGTGTTTATGTATCATCTGTGTGGGAAGTATTATAAACCTACTACAGTACAGTACCGTGTTAGTTGGGTACCTAGGCTAACTTTGTCGGACTTACAAGCAAACTGGACTCACGAATGTGTTCTCGGAACGGACCTCAATCCATTGGGGACTTGCTGCATTTACCATGTGCCGTTCACTCCCAGGTAGAGACAGGACACACTGACACTCTCTACCACCCCCAAGCTTGTGGGGAGACGGCCAAGGGAGCAAGTCAAATACACAACAGGATGGAGGCTGCAAGCAGCAGAGGTGGAGCGCTGAGGTTCCGAGAAAGCGGGAACTATGAGGAGGAGGCAGGGAGGACCCACAGAGTCCAGGGTGAGGGAGGGAGACGGGGAGAAAGTGGAGAACGGGGCGAACCCCCAGAGAGTCGCTAAGGCCTCTGTGGGGCACCTGGCCTCCAGCTCCAGGCCCCACGGAGCCCTAAATGCACCAAAGTCTGCAACGAGCTCGGATGCTCTGCTTTTTAAGAAGTGACTTCACTTAGTCAAGGATTCCCTGATGGCTCAGACGGTAAAGAATCTGCCTGCAACCCCGGAGGCCCAGGTTCGATCCCTGAGCTGGGAAGCGCCCCTGGAGAAGGGAATGGCAACGCACGCCAGTATTCTTGTCTGGAGAATCCCACGGACAGAGGAGCCTGGCGGGCTGTAGTCCACGGGGTCACAAAGAGCTGGACATGACTGAGCGACCAACACTTTCACTTTCTTCCATTTTCACTTAGTCACGGTGAGCCACTGTCCACAGTGACACCATGAGCTAAGCCAGCACTCTGGGGTCACTCCAGTGGCCCTCCCACTCACCTGGCTAGGGGTCCCCAGAACCCCCCAGGGAGCGGGCTGCAGGGGTCTGGGCCTCAGCCGGGAGCTCTGGCGGTCTGGGGATCCCTGGAAGGAGGGCTGGGTTCCCCGCAGGGAGGGCTTGGCAAAAGCTCAGACTTGAGGTGAGACGGAGCTGGGGTTAGCGCTGGCCGCCCCTCTCCCTGGCCACCGGCCCAGCCTCCCTGGCACCTCACCTGTAACTTGGGGCCAAGGACACTGAGCTGGCAGGGTCCGGGATGGCTAACAATCAATGCATGCAGTATTGGAAGCAGAGCCTGGAACATACAAAACACTTGGGAAATGGTGCGTGTCTTTACTGTGGCAGCAATTAACATGAAAAAAAAAAAAAAAACCAGTGGCAGAGAAGCAGTCTGGGACACTGGGAATGAATCTACCCAAATCTCGAGCCACATTTTTTTTTTTTTTTGGCTGTGCTGGGTCTTGGCTGTTGCACAGGCTTTCTCTAGTTTCTGCAAGCAGGGGCTACTCTTGGTTGCGATCCGCGGGCTCCTCACTGGGGTGGCTTCCCTTGTCTCGTGGAGCACGGGCTCTAGCGCTCACGGGCTCAGTAGTTGCGGTTCCCGTACTCGAGAGCACAGGCTCAGCAGTTTTGATGCACGGGCTTGGCTGCTCTGCGGCCGGGGGATCTTCCCAGACCAGGGGTCGAATCCATGTCTCCTGCACTGGCGGGTGGAGTCTTAACCACGAGCCGCCAGGGAAGCCCTCGAGCCACACTTCTTGCACCTGCCTGGCCGTGCCCCTGGCCTGCTTCTCTGCTGGCCAAGCGTGCTGGGCTGAGAAACCCGAGGCTCCCTCTGCTCAGTGGGAAGGATGATTTTGAATTCCACGATCAATTAGTGATGTCTACCCTGGGCACAAGGGAAGGACGGCAGTAAGGGCGCTACTGTCCTACTCTAACAACCCTATTAGGATGTGAGAGCTGGACCATAAAAAAGGCTGAGTGCCGAAGAATCGATGCTTTCGAATTGTGGTGCCGGAGAAGACTCTGGAGTGTCCCTTGGGCTGCAAGGAGATCAAATGAGTCCATCCTAAAGGAAATCAGTCCTAAATATTCACTGGAAGGACTGATGCTGAAGCTGAAGCTCCAATACTTTGGCCACCTGATGCAAAGAGCTGACTCACTGGAAAAGACCCTGATGCTGGGAAAGGTTGAAGGCGGGAGGAGAAGGGGACGACAGAGGATGAGATGGTTGGGTGGCATCACCAACTCGATGGACACAAACTTGAGCAAACTCCTGGAGATGGAGGACATGAAGCCTTGGCGTGCTGTAGACCATAGCGTTGCAGAGTCAGACACGACTCAGAGACTGAACAACAACAATAATCCTATAGAGCTGTGTTCAGGCGGCGCCACCCTTAAACGAGAGGGCCTCTGTCCCTAACCCCGTCCTTTAGATCTGTTGCTTCTCCAACTTTCATGCACACCTGATCACTGAAGCAGCTTATGACAATGAAGATTCTGATTCCACAGACCGCGAGTGGATTTCTAATGGGTGCTACCTGACGCCAAGGCAACGGATCTCTGGAGTGTGCTGCAGATCAGGGTTTAGGGGGCCCTGCTCACACAAACACAGGCTGCTCTGTTAACAAGACTTCGAGCACCTTGGTCACGGGGGAAAAAGCACTCGTTGTCAGCAGTGTGAGTTGTGACTCCGGACGACCATTTTATGAACAATACAGGCAGGCCCCAGACAAGTACTTCGTCACATCTCCTGTCCTGTGTCCCTAGAACAAAACATGGGTACAGATCCATACAATGGAATGTCATTCAGCCTTAAAAAGGAAGATACTACAATGAGATACCACCTCACACCAGTCAGAACTGCTATCATAAAAGAGTCTGCAAATGACAAGGACGTCCCTGGTGGTCGAGTGGCTAAGACTCCGAGCTCCCAATGCAGGGGGCCCGGGTTTGATCCCTGGTCAGGGAACTAGATCCCACAGGCCTCAACTAAGACCCAGCACAGCCAAATAAATAAAATAAACATTTTTTCAATGGCTGAAATGGCAAACTTTACATTATGCATATTTTACCACAATTTAAAACAAAAACCGATCACATCCAAATGCCATGGAGCTTTGTGGATGATGCCATGTGTGGCACTGGGAACAAGAAGAATGTGAGCAGCAGAAAGATCTGGGTAAGAGAAAAGCAAAGTCCAGTTGGCCCTCCCCATCAGAGGTTACACATCTCAGGGATCCACCAACCGCAGGCGGAAACCACTAGTGACCAGCAGCTGGTTCAGTCTACAGATGCGGAGCCCAAGGATACAGAGGGGCATCCGCGGACTCTGGGAGTCGAGGGAGTCCTGGAACTAACCCACCACCCAGGGTGGGTACTGAGGGAGGACCTCGATTCATCCTCGAAAGCCTTCCTCTCAAGGCAGCAATCTCCAGCATCCAGTTTGTCTCTCTTCCCCTTTCAGTTCCAGGTTTCAAAGACACTCATGAATTGCCCTGGAATCCCCAGTCGGTGCACGTGGCCGCTGAAGGACACATGAAATATGAATGCATTCGTATCACGCCTGAACTTCTACATGTGTGGGACTTGCATGCAAGGCAGCTTGCATGAGACAGAAGTCCTAGTCTTTTTTTTAACGGAAGTATAGTCGATTTACAATGTTGTGCCAATCTCCGCTGCACAGCCAAGTGATTTGGTTTTACACATAATAATATACACATTATTTTTTAATACTCCTCTCTGGACTCCCCTGGCGGTCCAGTGGTTAAGAATCCACCTGCCAAGGCAGGGGACACAGGTTCGACCCTGGTCTGTGACGCTTGCTGCCACGTCCCAAGGGGCAACTAAGCCCATGGCCACAAGTACTGAGTCTGAGCTCCAGAGCCGTGAGAAGCCCTCGAACCGCAACTAGAGAAGCCCCTGCTCGCCGCAAATACAGAAAGCCCACACACGCCAAAATACATAAATATTCTTTTCCATGATGGCTTAGGGGCTTCCCCGGTAGCTCAGCTGGTAAAGAATCTGCCTGCAGTGCAGGAGACCCCAGTTTGATCCCTGGGTTGGGAAGATCCCCTGGAGAAGGCAAAGGCTACCCCACTCCAGTATTCTGGCCTGGAGAATTCCATGGACTGTATAGTCCATGGGGTCACAAAGAGTCAGACACAACTGAGCGACTTTCTCTCTCACATTCATATGATGGTTTATCCCTGGACCCTGGATAGTCTCCTGTGCTCCACAATAGGACCTTTTCATCCATTCTCTACATGATAGTTTGCGTCTACCAACTCCAAATTCTCAGTCCACCCCCTCCTTCCTCCTCCCCTTGGCAACCATAAGCCTGATCTCTATCTATTCCTTACGCTGGCAACGAGCTGGACATTGGACTTGAGGCGTGAGCAGTTTCATTTTCATAAGATGGGTTTCAATTATATTTTCCAAAAACTCAAATAAAATATCTCAGCTTTAACTTAAATACTGTTTGACTTTAAAATGTTATACTCACCCATCTTAATTGAATTTTGCCTTTTCAATTTAATAGGAATTTTTGGATACTTTAGAATTAAGAATCATATAAACTTTTTCAGTTTCTGACATTTGCTTTAATTTACATTTGTTGAGTCTTTTAATTACATTTTCCACTTGAACCTTTTAGGCCAGTGCTCTCCCGGAGGAATTTCTGCAGTGATGGAAATGTTAAATGTCTGTGCTGTCCCGTAGAGCGGCTGCTGGCCCCTTGTGACTATGGAGCCTGTCCATCCACCCAGACACCTGCTGAAGTCAGAGAAAGCTTTGCCAAGATGGAAGGGTTTTTCTGACAGCCCCTGGATCTTCAGAAACTTGCTTCGTACAAACTGCCTCAAAGCTTCTCTGGAAAGAGACACCCTGGATCAGAGTGACCATGACATAAATAACCACGCTCCGGAGCACCAATTGTAAACCAGTACCTCACCAGCTGCTTCGCGTACCTCATCTTAATCACCTTAAGGACCGCCAAGGTTTAGGAAACCTGTGACCTCCAGAATTCAGAGTCCCGGCTGGAGCAGGACTAAGTAGCTTTGAAGCGACTTCAGGCAGCAAGACGGGACTAAACCTACAGAAGGCCTCCCACGGCCACCTCGTGCGTCCCCGCCCCCACCTGTCAACCTCACTTACAAAGGGGAAAGCGGGGCTCAGGGGAAAGACCCCTGCCCGTGAGAAGGAGCAGAGAAGAGGACAGCATCACAGCACCAGCCCCTGGCTCCTCCTCCTCCCCCAGGACGCTGCCGTGGAAGGAGTGAGAACCCAGCTCTGACCTCAGGAGCAACTCCAAACACCACGGCAGGACCTGCGCTGTGAAGGGGTGGGGGTCCCCAGCCTGGCAATCGGCGATCCTCACATGGACCTGGTGACCAGGGCAACACCCTGAATGTACAAAAGATCGAGGGTGTGCTGCAGAGACGCTCCCGCAGCGTGACTGCACAGAAGCAGAACCCAGAAAACAACCTGAATGTCCAACAGAGGGAAATAATAAAATAAAGCAGGGTGTGATGGTGAGCTGGGACATGACGAAAAAGCCCATGGCGAACCGCAGCTGCAAGCAATTATGAAAGACGAAGCAGAAAGGAGTATAGCAAGTCAATTTTTAAATATCAGCATACGGTGCTAGCTGTAGGGTATCTATAGAAAAAAAGACCAGAAGAAAAATCAACACATTTAAAAGGGATGATCTCAGGATCATGGGATTGAGGGTCTGCTGCTTTCATTTTCATACCTACTTCCCAGGATTTAAAAACTTTTCTCCAAGGAGCATGAGCTACATCTATAACCACACTGCTATTTTATAATGACCCCCACCCCTGTTTAAGGTCACACTGCATTGAGCGAAAAAGGGCACTGGTGTTGGCACAGCTTGATTCAATCATCTAAAGTCACACAGCCAGGATCCAAGCAACAGATTGTGACTGGTGACTACTCAGGTGCCAGGTGTTGCTCTGGGCACAGACAGACAGATGGGACTTCACTCCCGTCTCCCTGCAGTGAGGTGTGGCCTCATGGGGCTCGCCCAGGAAATGTGAGACCTAGTTGCCTTCCAGGACACATAGAACCAAATTTATTTTTCTTCTCAAGACCCTGGACTTCCCTGGTAGTCCCACAATTAAGAGTCCACCTGCCAATGCAGGGGTCACAGGTTCGAACCCTGGTCTGGGACGATCTCACAAGCTGTGGAGCAACTAAGCCCAAGCACCACAATTACTGAGCCCTAGAACCCATGCTCAGCAACCAGAGCAGCCGTCACGACGAGAGGCCCATACACAAAAACTAGAGAGAAGCCCTCGCTCGGCAACGAAGACCAGCGCAGCCAAAAACAAGTAAATATTTTTAAAACAGAATTACAAAGACCCAGAAGCACCCTGTGTATCTTTCCCTCCCTCCCTTAGAGGTGACCGCTAACCTGATCTTGTAATCATCACTTTCTCACTTTTTGCATACCTTTCTCTGCATTCCTAAACCACACAGCTGGTTTGAGGAGTTTCAAGTGTTGCATGATTGGAGTCAAGCTTTCTTCCGTGTTTTGCTATCGTTCAACACATCCGTGCGATTTATCCATATACTCTCTGGAACTGGAGGTCGTTTTCATTGCAGGATTACTATTCCACTGTATAAGGACACCCAGTTCAATCAGCATGGACCTCTGGGTCCATGTCTCCAGGTCTTGCTTACCATGAACAATGCTGCTGAGAAGTTTCTGGGCCATCTTCCCCTGGTACCCAGGCGTGCAGAGTGTCTCTAGGGCAGACACCCAGAAGAGAATGGCCGTGCCCAGGTTCACGTGATAATTTCTGTTTTCCAAAGCAATTATAATGGTATTGTCAGGCTTCCAACATATTGAATACAAGCACGGCATCCCGAGGACTCTTGCTTTGCATTTTCTTGATCACGAACACAAGTGAGCAGCTTTTCACATGCTTACTGCTCATCTGCGCTCTCCTTTCCAGAAAGGACTCTCTTTTTACATTTTGCATTGGGTTGTCTTTTTGTTACTATAGTTCTTTACAGATTCTGGATATTAAACTTTTCTGGCTATGCTGTGTGGCTTGTGGGATTTTAGCTCCCCAAACAGGAATTGAACTTAGGCCACAACAGTGAAAGCATATTGTCTTACCCACTGGTGCTGGTGGTGGTTTTAGTCGCTAACACATGTTTGACTCTTTTGCGACCCCATGGACAGTGGCCTGCCAGGTTCCTCTGTCCATGGGATTTCCCAGGCAAGAATATTGGAATGTGTTGTCATTTCTTTCTCCAGGGGACCTTTCTGACGCAGGACCAAACCCAAGTCTCCTGTGTCTCCTGCACTGGCAAGTGGATTCTTTACCACTGAACCACCAGGGAAGCCCCTGAAGCACTGGACCTCCATGGAATTCCTGATTCTGAGTATTAATTACTTGTTGGTTAAACGTGTTGCAAATAAGTCCTCCAAGTTTGTGGCTTGTCTTCTCTTGTTTTCTTGGCATTTTTTTTGTTTGTTTTTGGCAAATAAAAAAGTAAAATTTTCTATTGTAGTTGAGTTTATCCATCTTTTATAGTTTGTACATTTCTGTGCCTTCAGAAATCTTTGCCTAGCATGATGGCCAAAATATACTGTTTTAAGTTTTCAAAAAGTTTTCAATTTTTTAAATTTTACTTGTATTTTTTTTTCCATGCTTAAAGGCAAATGCATTCAGTTCCTTTCCATGCAGAACATATGGTACTGTATATGTTTGTTATCTCTTTTACAGATCAAGTTTGGGACAACCTTTGAGGGCCCACTCATCCTCCATAGAATGCCACCTTGCACCATGTTCTGGTCAGCGCCTTACGTAGCGGAGAAAGGAATATTCTTGCTGACCTACAGTTTAGTCCAGGGGAAGTGTGCTAGAAAAGGTAATGTCTATCGTCTCTCTGGTTGTGGTCAAGCTCACAGCAGAGTCGTCGTTATCAAGGTGAACCAACAGATGCTTACAGAAGCCAATCAGATACACCATGGCAGGTAGGAAGCCACGGGAGAAGAGAAGGAGAGACATGCTGGTCTAGGGTGGAGTCAAGAGGCTGCTGGCTCGAAAAATCAGGAAAAATGGAAGTGAAGTCGTCCTCTTTAGGATGCCCTGCCCAGCAGAAAGCCTCCAAAATATCCACCAGTCGCTAGAACATTCTTCTTCACAAACGACACCAGCTCCTCTGCTTTGCTCTTGACCTGCGGCTTCCCTGGCGGCTCAGTCAGTAAAGTCCACCCGCAGCATGGGAGACGTAGGTTCGATCCCTGGGTCAGGAAGATCCCCTAGCAAAGGAAATGGCAACCCACTCCAGTATTCTTGCCTGGAAAATTCCATAGCCTGGTGGGCTACAGTCCATGGGGTCACAAAGAGTCGGACACAATTAAGTGACTTTCTTTCTTCTTTCTTTCTGCTTAGGTATCCCAGTTGCTCTTGTGGATCTTCAGCTGCTCGTGGCTTTCTCCCCTGTCCTTCTCTACCCGCTGCCAGTCCAGTTTGATGGCCCCAGTATGGTTCACAAGCTGAAAGGGAAGAAACCCACCTCCCAAAGCTGTCGCAGACAACCTTCCCACCTTCTGGAATATGAAACCCGCACACTACCCAGTTGTTGTTCCGCCGTCTCCGACTCTGCAACTCCCTGGACCGCAGCACGCCAGGCTTCCCAGTCATTCAAGTGATATCTCCAAGTAACGGCTGGGTAGCCACACTCTACATTTTTGGCTGAAGGTTCAGATTCCTGCCCAAACAGCATTTGCCACCATGGCTGCTTTTTAGCAAGTTCTGCAAGGTCCAGGGACTCAAAATTTTCCTCAGTTTCCTTGACTGGCTACCGCCATTCCGGCGAGCTCATCTCACGATGACACCCGCAGCGACTCTGAGAAGGTAGACGCGCGGTGGAGCCCAGGCGCGAGCTGGCTTGCGGCACGTGGGGTAGACATTTCCATTCCCACTGGGAGACGGAAAAGAGCAGGCAGGCCTGGGGCGTCCACTCCTCTTCCCCCCGCAGCCAAGTCCTATGTATGTATGTATGTGAGTGTGTGTGTGTGTGTATATGTATATGTGTATATATATATACACACACATATATATATATAGGCTGTAGTACATCATTGCAGCATGCAAACTTTTATTTCTGGCAGATGGCTAGTTCCCTGACCAGCAATGGAACCACCGTCCCCTGCATTGGGAATGCAGCGTCTCAGCCTTCAGGCCACCAGGGAAATCCTCCACTTGTTAATCTGTAATCCATCTAGAAATGCTTTTTCTGTAAAGTGTGAGGTAGGGCTCCAGTTTTCTTGTTTGCATCTGACTAACAGTCTCAGTACCATTTATTCACTAAACCATCCCTGCCCGATCAGCAATGCCACCTCCGTCAAAAGTCAAACGCCTTTATACGCATGAGTCTGTTTCTGGGCTCTCTATTCTGTTGCGTTGGTCAATTTGCCAAGCTCTGCACCCTGTCTTTAATTTCTATAGCTCTGCGATAAGTGTGTTTTGGATGTAGATAAGCCATTCAAGGACTTGAGGCTAGAACCTTAAAGATAAACTGGTCCAACCAGCGACTGAGAAACAGAGGCTCAGAGAGGGAAAGCATCTTTTGCAATGTCACACAGCATTTAACTAAGAACACTATTAAGAACTGGACGTTCATGTCCCCGCCTCCAAAAAAAATTCACATGTTGAAATCCAACCCCCCATGTGATGGCATTTGGAGGTAGAACCCTTGAGACATAATTAGACCATGAGGGTGGAGCTTTCATGAATGGAATTAGTGCCCTTATCTGAAGAGGCCAAAGAGCAGGCCCTGTGTCTTTCTAACACACGAAGAGATCAGTAGTCTGAAACTTGGAAGAGGGCCTTCACCAGACCCAGACCATGCTGGCACCATGACCTCAGACTTCCAGCCTCTAGAACTGTGAGGAATAACTTTCTGCTGTTTATTAGGCACCCAGTCTATGGTACTTTCTTATGGCAGCCTGAATGGATTAATACCCATATCTCACCCTGGAGGATAGTCTTAGCCTGTTCAATACAGCAATCACTGGACCATCTGTGGTTACTGAGCACTTGAAATATAGCTAGTTCAAATTGGGATGGGCTGTAAGTATAAAATACACCAGATTCTGAAGACTTATCGTTGGAAAAAAATGTAAAATACCTCATGAATAATTTGTTTATATTGATTACATATTGAATGTCCTTTAGATAGAAAGAGTTAACTAAAATATATTCTCATCATTAACTTCACGTGTTTCTTTTACCTTTTTATGACATTGAGTTGGGACATAAGCTACATGTTAAACTGAATGACCACTAGGAAATTTAAAACCACCTCTATGACTTGTACGATATCTCTACTGGAGAGAACTCGGTTATATTATTAAATTCACTCAATCACAAAGCCTTGATTATGGCCCTAATATGTGGACTGGATGGTAAAAAGGGCCGCACCAGGAGGAGAAGAACAGAAATAATCGATGCACTCCGTCTCCTCACTGGGCTCATCACCCAGAGAAGAGTCGTTCAGTCCCAGCATGAAAGAAAGGGCTCACGGTCCGGCCCTCAGCCCAGCTGGAGCCCTTCTCCAGTAACAGAGCGGGCAGCACCAGTGCCGAAATCTAGCGATCACTTACACCAACCCTCCTGTCCTACAGATTAACCAGCAGAGGTCCAGAGAGGTTGAGACACCTACCCAAGATCACACAGCAGGTGTGGGATAGAGCTCCTCCCCCAAGTGTCTGCATGTGTAGCCTCGGGTCCCAGGCATCCCCCTTCCCTTTGAGTGAACACTTCACCAACTTACATCTCACATGAGCGCACTGGACCCTTGAGAAAAGCCTAAGAAAGTCCGAGCGTCCACACCAGAGGAGCCCTCACAGGTCTGCGCAGCCAGCCCCTCCCACCCTCGCGCCAAGAGAAACTCCCAGGAATTCCCACTAGCATCCCCTTTCCAGCGGGACTCCCCACCTTTACGAAGGAGACACAACGCGTCTCCCACCGGGGGAAACAGAGATGAGACTGAGGGGGAAAGGACCCACTCTCCCCGCCCCCAGCCCGGCCTCTGGGGCCAAGCTGTGCTCCCACTGACGGGAACTCGAGGAGACGTCGTGGGACCAGGGGCCCTCAACAACTGCCCGGAGACAATGAGCCCTGTTGTGCCAGAGCAAAAATGACGCCCACCAGCTCAACTCACTGCCCGCCCCTCCACCCGGGGGCGGGAGGCGTGGGTGCAGGGCAGGGGCAGGGCAGGGAAAGTGTCCTCTCCCAGAGCAGGCTCCCCCAGGGCAGGAGGCAGAAGGCAGGGCTGCACGCCCAGAGCGGCCTGATCTCCCCCGAGACCCCTGGGGCCAAGGGGCAACCCTAGAAAAGGGTTTTCATCCAGCTTGCAGGCAAGTCCACCCTCCCCAGATCTTAGAGCCATTTAGTGTTCCCTCCCCTCCCCCAGCCCCTTAGTTGGGAATCTGAGCCACAGGACCTTGGCTTCCACTCAGCAATCTGAAATCACCACTTCAGAAGAGGAAACGGAAGCTCAGGAGGGACCACGGATTTCATATTATGAAAAGGCCAAGACGCACAGGTCCTGGCGCTGAGCCTCAGTTTACCCACCTGAAAAGAGCACTTGCCCATTCGTCCTGCTTGCGGTGAGGGCGGTCAGGGGTGGTGAGGGGACAGGGCCGGTCGGGGGGACAGGGGTAGTCAAGGAGGACAGGGTGATCGGGGGACAGGGGCGGCTGGGGATAAGGGTCAGCGCGGGGACAGCGGTGGTCGGGGGGACTGGGCGGTACTGGCCAACGCCTTTCATCATTAACAAAAGCTCCAGGTAGCGACTGAGCCCGTGCAAAGAGCTTTCAAGGGATCGTCTCACTTAACCCTCGCGGGGGGCCCCCGGGGTGGGGACGCTCGTTATCCCTGCCTTGCAGACCTGGAAATCGAGGTTCCGAGAGGTGAAGCGACTGGCCCCAGGGCACCCCGCTAAGTGTGTCTGAGGCGCTGGGAACCCGAGCGCCTCCAGGGTCCAGAGCGCAGAGCTCACAAAGACCGCGACGTCTCGCGTCCGGGTTCTTCCGGCCCGGGGACAGGGTCCACTGGTCACCCCGAATTCTCGGGTCGGGGGGCGCGCTGGCCGTGCGGGGAGCCGGACCCGCGCCCCCGCGCCCGCGCGCCCCCGCCACTCACCTCGCGTACTTGGTCTTCTGGAAATCCAGGAGCCGCGGGGCGAACATCGCGGCGGTTCCATTGGCCTCCAGCCGGGGGCTCCGACCGCGGCAACTCGGAGAGGCCGCGGGGCGGGAGCAGCAGGTCGGCGGGCGCGGGGCGGGGGCGGCCGGGGGCGCGCGGAGCCGAGCTGGAGCGGAGCCGGGAGCCGCCGACGCCAAATCCCGAGCAGATGGTGGCGGGCGGGGCGGGGGGGCTCCGGGCCAATCGCCTGAGTCCCCGCGGCCCCGGCCCCCTCCCCGCGCGGGGCGGACCCCTCCCGGCCTCGCTGGGGGGCGGGGGGCCTGGAGGAGGAGGGGGGGCCCGGGGGTTCCGAATGCAGCCCCTTCCCCCTCACTCCCCGGGCCCCCTCCTCACGTAGTTCTTCCAGCCCGAAGACGGCCTGTTAGACGGAGCCACGCTGCCCTGGCTTTACTGTTCCCACCCCCGCCCCGGCCGGGGCTGGGCAGCAAGGCGTGCGGAGCCTGCAGGCGAGCCTGCCCCGCAGCCCCTTGCGTGCCCGGCCCCAGAGGGTACTTGTACCTCGCGATCCCCCCGCCGCCTTGACGCCCCTTCGAGGCTCGACGGCCCCAAGGAGATGGCCGCAATCTCTGGGGAACCCCCCAACTCCCAGAGGCTATGATTCTGGGGACCCTCGTGATCCCCAGACAGGGGCACAAGCGTCTGGACATTTGGTCGCCAGATTCCAGATAACCAGGATCTGCCCACCCCCACCCCGGGTCTGTACAAAATGCAGCTGTCTCCTTTAGAGGACCTTGGCTTGGGTGATGGGCTCTGTGAAACCACCTACTGGGAGAGGCGACACCCTGAGGGGCTGCTGGAGGGCAGGCCAGCCTCCAACAGGGAAGGATAAGTCCCCAAATAGAAGGACAGGCCATCCCTTCGCACCCACACACCTCTCCCTCCTCCCCTCCCTTCCCAAGCCCCAGCTCCTTGCTACTTTTTATAACCAGCTTTATTTGAGATCTTACTACACAGTCAGAGAATAATCCCACCCACGTCCTCTGCCCCAAGGTAGCTAGAAGAAGAAGGAGAAAGACAAAGGAACTCCATCAAATTCATTTTGGGTTCCAGACGCTGAGCACACACACATGGAACGGGTAAGGACCAGAAGGGTTGCAGGTATATGCATTCAGAGGCCACAGCGGGGCTAGGGGGGCGGGATGGACAAGGCAAGGGATCCAGGAGTGCTTAGGAGGTAAAATCCAGCAGACCCTGCTGATGGAGGATTAGAAGTAGGGGATGGCCCCTGGGTTTCTGGCTGGCCCTGCTGGGTGGGTATGGATGCCACCTAGCTTCCCTGTTGGCTCAGGTGGTAAAGAATCCGCCTGCCATATGGGAGACCTGGGTTCTCTCCCTGGCTTGGGAAGATCCCCGGAGGGGGGCATGGCAACCCACTCCAATGTTCTTGTCTAGAAAATCCCCATGGACAGAGGAGCCTGGTGGGCTGCAAAGAATCGGACACGACTGAGCAAGGAAGCACAGGACAGCACAGGGAGGAGGGTGGGGAAAGGAGGAGGAGGAGGCCAGAGGGGCAGCGACAGGAAGCCGGGAGGGCATGAATGGGGTTTTGGCCAGGTGAGCTTGAGGTCAAGGTTGGCATGAGTGCCAAGGGATGACGCCAAGCATGCCAAGCATGAAGGCCAAGGGATAGATGTGTGGGCCACAGGGTCTGGCAGGGCTGAGGGTCCAGCCAGTGAGGAGGGCCCGGGAGGGCCGGGCTGGAAGGAGACCCGTGGGTTCGACTTGCTCTCTGGACCTGCCAAGGCTGTGACTTTCAGTACAGTGGCCACCAGCCTCGGGCAGGTCTTTACATCTCACACTGAGTGAAAACCAAATAAAATTGAAAATGTGGTTCCCAGGTTACACTAGTTGTATTTCAAGGGGCTACCGTATCAGACCGCTGCCAACATCATGGAAGGTTCCGTGGGACCACACGACAAGACGATCATGAAGTCAATCTCAGGATGGTGAGCAGCGTTTAAAAAGAAAGCGAAGTAGAAGAGAGACAATGGGAACAGGTCACGTTCAAGAAGGGCCTTCCCCGGTGGCTCAGCGGTAAAGAATCCATCTGCCAATGCAGGAGACGCAGGTTCGAGCCCTGAGTTGGGAGATCCCCTGGAGGAGGACCTTGTCTTCTTGCTGGGAAAATCTCATGTACAGAGGATCAAGGTGGGCTACTATCTATAGGGTCGCAAAGAGTCAAGACAGGACTGAACCCGCACGTACATTCAAGAAACTTTTGTTTGTATACATCTGGGTCCCGGTTGGGAAGGAAAATGGGTTTCTTACTGGGTCTCGTGGTTAAGAAGGGCGGGGCTCATGGCGTTGGTGGCCAGTGCCTCTTCCCCTTGTATACAGGAGGGAAAGTGAGGCTGAAAGGGACCAGGGAACCCTCCCCAGGTCACACAGCCTGAGGAGCCCTGCTCTGCAGACTCCGAGTTCACTGCCCGCACAGAACCTCCCGTTCCAAGGAGTTCTTAGACCTCCAGGAGCCCAAAGTCACACTGAGGCAGCTAAGGCCAAGCCCTGAACATCGTGGCTATTTTTCCCTGACGACCTCCATCGCCATTGCTCTGAACCCCAATCTCTGCCCCCAGCCTCACCATCAGCTGCACCAGGACACACCGGTCCCCAGGCACCAGCCAGACCTCCTCCAATGCCCTCCACCTCAATTTCCAAAACGCCCCTGCTGGCTTTTCAAAGGTGAGAGTCCCCCCCTTTCTGGGGTAGCCAGGCCCAGGCTCAGGGTGTCCGCTGCTGACCACAACCCCAGAGGCCCAGCAGAGACGCTTAGAGCAGGGGACCTGGGCCTTCCCCGGCTCCGGCTCCGCTCACCTCCTCCCAGCCCCCATCCATGGTCAGCCTTCAAGCAGGTGTTGCCAGTGAGCTCAGCAGGGCCCCAGCGAAGACCCCCATAAGGAAACACAAGCCTAGAAATGGATTTTCTTTTCCTCCAAGAGCAAGAGAAGTTGAATAAAAAATAAGTTACTATTTTTACCACCGGAATCCAGTTGTTATAGCAACCGAGGGCCTGACTCCTGCACAGGAGTCAGGGTTGGGCTGCGTGTGAGAAAGAAGATAAGTGGGCTCCAGGGTAGCAGGGGCTGGTGGACAAGCCTCAGGCCCCCGCCCTCGGGGCAAAGGGCCCGGGTCTGCCCCACCCCCACCCCCACCCCGAAGGGAGGTCCAGCCCTGCTCACTGCTGACCCTTTGGTGCAAGCCCGTGCGTGTGTGTGTGTGTGTGTGTGTGTGTGCGTGTGTGTGTGTGCGCGCGGTAAGTTGCTTCAGTCATGTCCAACTCCGTGAGACCCCATGGACTCCAGGCTCCTCTGTCCATGGGATTCTCTAGGCAAGAATACTGGAGTGGGTTGCCATTTCCTTCTCCAGGGGATCTTCCCAACCCGGGGATCAAACTGGCGTCTCTGACATCTCCTGCATTGGCAGAGGGCTCTTGACCACTAGCGCCACCTGGGAAGTCCTGCCTCCTGCTAGGTCTGTGGTCCCAGGCTCGGCCCGGCCTCGTCACCAAAGCCTGGCTCACCTCTCCTGGGACTGGGCGACACCCCTCATCTCCAGATGGGACCTGCAGCTCCGCCATGGTGACAGCTCACGGACCGAGAGGGTCAGCCCCTCAGCCTCGCCTGGCCGCAACCACACTCGCGAGCTCCCCTTCCTCTCTGCTGCTCCTCCTTCGGTCCCCCGAGCCCCAAAGGTGGTACCAGCACTACCCCCTGGGTAGTGCCTGGGAAGCTCTGAAGTGGCCTCCCCGGGACTCAAGGCCGGGGGCTAGTGCTCCAGCCTCAGCGCCGCCCCAACTTGCAGAATCGGGGTAGCAGCACCCACCTTGCAGAATCACCAGGCAACAAAGGCAGCCTGGGTCTGATGTGATTATGGAAAGTCTGTTTCCCCGGAATCCTCTCTCTAGTTTACAGGTGAGGAAGCAGGCTCAGCCAACTTAAGCCACATGGCTAGACTGAAAATCACCGCCGATTCTGTCTAAGCCTGGAGCCCCTACGCTATCGAACAGATGTTGATCACACACTCAGCGCGTTCCCAGTGATTCGGAGGGGCAGAGCGGGAAGTAGGTGGGTGAGATAAAGCTTGCCCATCCGCCCATGCTTCTATCCCCTTCCTTGGAGCCCTGACATTCCCCATCACCCAGATCAACCCCCAGCCATGGGGCCATCTCTGCCTGGGGCCCCCCAGCACGCCCTGACCCGACCCTCCTCCCCCTCCCTCTTGGTGACGTTAATCTCCAACAGTAGATATGAATGGGCACCTATGATGTTCCTAGCAGGGTCTGGGACTAAAAGCTGGCAAAGTCCTGGCCGCCTAGAGCGTGGGGTCTGATGATCGCAAACCATTTGTTTGATGCCCAAGTGATCAATTTGAGTACCTGTCACCTGCCTGACTCTTCACATACATCATCGCATGGATCCTTTCAACAGTCGGACAGTGATTCCCGTTCAGTTGATCAACTGAGGCTTGGACAGGAGGCTGGGGACCAACAGGAAGGGTGGAGCCAGGTTGTAAACCCACACCGACCTCACAGCAAACCCCCTGCTTGTCTCTAGAATTTCCCTTTCAGTCCCCCAGCCTCCCAGCTTGAGGCACCAGGTGGATGGAGGAGGCAGGTCTGGGGAAAGCAACAGCCAAGGCGCAGGTGAGGTCTTGGGGGATGCGGGGACCACAAAGGGGAAGTGGCTTTGCCTTGGGGGCCAGGACTAGGGGAAGGCATCTCAGCTGAGGCTGTTCGATGGCTGGACGTGAGCCAGGAGGACCAGGGGCAGCCACGGGAGGAAGCGCCTTCCGGGCAGAGGGAAGGGCGTGTGCAGAGGCAGCCTGGGTGCGGGGTCTGGACAACACCCTCCAGGCACTGGAGAGGCAGCGGGTTTTAAGCAACGCCGTGGGCGCGTGGCCCTCTCCACAGTACAGAGGACGTAGCGGGGGTGCTCACAGGAGAGCAGCGGCCATTGAAGGCAGAGACACCCAGCTGAGCTGAGGGAACAGAGAACAGAGATGCTGGGAGACAGAAGCCACGTGTCTTCAAGGGCTTCCCTGGTGGTGCAGTGGTTAAGAGTCCACCATCAGTGCAGGGACACAGATTCGACCCCTGGCCCAGGAAGATTCCCACGTGCCCTGAGGCCACGTGGAGCCCGGGTGCCACAGCTACTGAGCCTGGGTGCTCTAGAGCCACACGAAGCCCTTGGACCCCAACAGAGAGCAGCCCCTGCTCGCTGCCACTGTGGGGGGGGGGGCCCTCGCACGGCAATGAAGACCCTGCACAGCCAAAAATAAGTAATAAATAAAGAATGTCTGCAAGTGGAAATGGAGGAAGAGAAGTCATGAGGGCACCCCCCCAATTCCCAGCTGAGACCCAGCTTCTCATCGACAATGCCACATTTCGTCAAATCTAAGACACCATCCAGGTAAGGTGCACTTCTAGGGGACACTCAGAAAGATAAATTGCTGGCAATTAATTTTGCCAGCATGGTATCACAAACTTCTTTCAGGCATACAGGCTTCACAGAATGGTACGGCGAACATGCAGGTACACACCACCCAGAATCTATAGCTAGCATTTGGTCCTGTCACGTATCTATGCCTCGATCCATACCATCATTCCATCTTTTGTTTCTTTTGAGTGCATTTCAAAGTAGCTTGGAGTCATAATAGACACTAGGGTACATATCATTAATGCGAGTTGAATATGTGTTTACCATCCTTTTTTACGAGAAAATCTACAAAAAATGAAATACAAATCTTGAGCGAACAGTCATGGGTATTTGACAAGAACATACACATGCATAAGCCAAATTCTTTCAAGATATAGAACCCCAGAAAGTTCCTT
This sequence comes from Cervus canadensis, assembly GCF_019320065.1. Taxonomy (NCBI): domain Eukaryota; kingdom Metazoa; phylum Chordata; class Mammalia; order Artiodactyla; family Cervidae; genus Cervus; species Cervus canadensis. The sequence goes on along the minus strand of NC_057417.1, from coordinate 32,515,155 downwards.
CATGTGCCAGTCAACCTCCATACCCATTCCCAGGGAAAACCACTCTTCTGGTTAGTTTTGCCTGTTCTAGAACTTCACACACAGTCTGTATTCAACATAATGCCTTTGATGTCCTTTGATATCCTTTGATCTTTAGTGTAACGCCTCTGAGATTCATCCAAGTTGCTTCATGGATCAGTAACTGGTTCCTTTTATCACTGAGTCCGTTCCCCAGGGTGTGGGCGTACCGAGGTTAGCGTGCGCACTCCACTGTTGACTGACACCTGGGCTGTTTTCCAGTGTCTGGCTGTTATTGCCAATAAAGAGGTCACCGAATGCTAAGACACATCCTGATTTCAGGGCTAAAGTGGGAACTACAGTACCAGCCAATGTGAACTGAGAACTTACTACCTGCAAGGTGTGTGGTTTGCACAGACTCACTCATTTCAGCATCCCTTGGTAGATTTCCCTCCCTGTTGTACAAAGGGGGAAACTGAGGTAGAAAGAGGTTCAATGACATGCCCAAGTCAAACAGCGGAGAGAGGAGGGGTCAGGAGGCAAAGCCATGGAGGATGGGTCCAGGGCTTAACGTCTCTGCTGCCCACCCTGGAGGCGGGGCTGGGGTGCCTAATGTGCCTGGGTCGTACCCCAAGAGTGTGCCACTACTGGTTGCCTGTATCTTGAGGGCCCTGCAAAGATCCAGGCTTTGTGGGGGAGGCTATAGACCCTCCAAGGGCCAGACAGGCCCTGGAGTGGAGGGAGGACTCGGGGAAGCTTCCTGGGGCAGAACTCACAGGCCCACCCAAGCACCCCCAGCTACAGAGAGGGGGTGACAACAGGGGCCCAGGACCTGCCCTCCCCCATCGGGCTTCAGGGGCCCAGCAGAGTCCTTGCCAGGACCCCTCCCTCCCACCCCCTCCCTACCAGAGCAGCCTCTCTGAAATGCAGACCAGATCAGGCCAGGCTCCCTCTCCTTCCCATGGCCCTCAGGGTGGAATCAGGAGAAAAGGGCCTCACCCACCATCACAGTAAGTGACTCTAAACTCCTCCAAGCATGCATGGCTTTCTCCCGCTCCATGACCACATGGATGCTGTTTCCTCCGCCTGGAACGCCTTTCCGCCTTAATCTGCCTGGCAGGCCTCGATTTGTTCTTCCAGACTCAGATCAAAGGGCTCTGCGGGAGCTTTCAAGAAAACAGCTTCTTCCTTTGTGCCACCTTGGAGCCAGCGTGTGTCTTATCTGTATGTTACATATGTATATACATGTACATGTGTGTTGTGTATATGTATATATGTGTGTACATGTGTGCGCGCATGTATACATGTGTGCACGTATGTGTGTGTACATGTGTATATGTGTGTAGCTATATATACATGTATATGGATGAAATACATATGTTAGTGTGTTAGTCACTCAGTCGCGTCCGATTATTTGTGACCCCCATGGACTGTAGCCTGCCAGGCTCCTCTGCCCGTGGATTCTCCAGGCAAGAACACTGGAAGGGGAAGCCATGCCCTTCTCCGGGGGATCTTCCTGATCCAGGAACTGAACCAAGGTCCCCTGCGTTGCAGGCAGATTCTTTAACTCTCTGAGTCACCAGAGAAGCAAAGAGGCTTACATACACATATACATCTCAGATTTTATAGCACATTCCAGATTTTACAGCCTGCATTAAGTGTGTGCATCACTGCGGGAGTGCTGGTCTCGCCAGCCTGCTCCGTCCTCTGTCATCAGCTGAACCTGGGGCTCGACCACGCGCCCCTCGCTCGGGCCACCGTGTGCCGTGGCCTGAGAGAACTGCCCGCCCAGGAAGGCAGGGTTGGGGGCCGAGGCGATGGCTGGGGAGGGGACTCTTCCTCCTTTCCTGCCTTGACCCCCTCCCCCAGCAGCCGGCTTCAGGTCTGGCCAGAAAGGGGAAAGCAACTCCCCCAGCCGGGTTCCCAGGACTCGGACTCTGAGATGAGCTTAGTGAGGGGATGTATTGAGGCAGTATTTCTGGGTGGGCAGCAGGGCAGGGCGAGCCCTTGGGCTGCAGTGAAGCCTTGGCTTCAGCAGGTCCCCAGGGGCATTCTGAAGCTGGGGAGACCCTCCAGGAGTGAGGGAGCTGGGTCTTCACACCCCATCCGTCAGTCACGGGGTGCAGCTGCAGGAAGAGGAAGGAGGTGGGTGAGGCAACCCCGGGGTGGGGGGGGCGGGCCTGGCAGCCTGGAGGGTAACTCTGATTGGGGGTCTTGCGGCTCCCAACTGCCGCCTCCGCCTGGGCCCCCTCACTCTCTTCCCTGCCCCCCACCTCCTCCAAACACATCACTTCTCTCCTGACTTAGCTGGGGGTCCAAACCCCAAACCACCCCAGCAGCAGAGACCAGGACTGGAGGAGGGCCGTGGGGCTGTCAGGGTCTGGACTTCATCCTCCAGACACCTCTTATTCAGCCCGTGATCTGTTTGCAAAGTGCCCAAGGGCGTCATTCCAGTGAAACCAGTCTCATGTTCAAAGAGACCACTAGGGCTGGAGGGACCTTCTAAGAGAAAGAAGCCAAGTTCAACGCCAGGCTCTCCAATGATCTGGAGGCCTAGATGGAGGGGGAGGGGAAGAAGGGCAGGAGGAGGAGAAGGAGAAGGTATTCCTGCTCTAAAACTAAAATTGGAACCACTGGTGGGCCAGTGGTTAGGACTCCACCCATCCAGTGCAAGGGGCTGGTTTCGATCCCTGGTGGGGGGACTGAGATCCCATATGCCATGAGGCACGGCCAAAAGATTTTAAAAATAATCTTTAAAAAACTCTAAAATAAAAATATAGCGATACCAAAAGAAGAATGAAGTTGGAGTAATCCTGCTAGGTGATTTCAATTTATTTTAAAGCTACACTAATCAAGCCGTTATGAACAGGGGAAAATAACATACAGACCAGCAGAATAAAACAGATCCTTTGATTTTTTTACAAAGATGTCAAGGTAACTTAATGGCTATAGAGGACGGTCTCTTCAACAAATGGTGCTGGGAAAAACTTAATATCCATGTGCAAAAATATTGTTGCCTCCATATCTCACATCATATACAGAAACGAACTCATAGACATCAGTGGTTTCTGGGGCCTGGGGACTGGGGTGGCTGCATGTGACAGCAAAGGGATATGAGTGAATTTTAGGGGTGATGGATTTGTCTTGGATCTCACTCTTGAGGGTGATTACATGACTGTATAAACCTGTCAAAACTCTTAGAACTGAACGCTTCACGAGAGTGTACTTTGCTATGTGTAAATTATACTTTAATTAGACTGAAAAGACTTAAAATACATGTAACAATATAGAAAAAAAGCCACATTGTTGTACCTGCTCTGTGTGTGTGTGTGTGCACAAGAAAGGCAGACAGAAAGTGTGTGTTGTTTGGGGGCCCATTTTCTGCTGTAATTGATGGTTATCAACTTTAACTTTTTTAAAATGACGTTTCTTTATCATTTCTGTTTGCCATCAGATAACATGCCTGAATTGAGTGAGCTAGCATATTCTTAAATATCGTAGAAGCTCAATTTCATTAAACCTTAGGAATGACATTCTCATAAAAACTATATACATGAACTTGCTAAGGATATGGATAGACAATTTGAATTTCTCTGTTTTAGCAGCCATCTGTATTTATCCAGACTCCTTAAGGGATTCACCCATAGCTGTCCATGCTTCCCAGGTGGCTCAGTCAGTAAAGAATCTGCCTGCAATGCAGGAGAAACAGGTTCAATCCCTGGGTCGGGAAGATCTCCTGGAAAAGGGAATGGCATCCCATTCCAGTATTCTTGCCTGGAGAATCCCATGAACTGTGCCTCCCAGCTGAGCAAGGAAGCAGGCAGATAAGCCTGGCATTTTGGGGCTTCCCAGGTGATACTAGTGGTAAAGGCCTGCCTGCCAATTCAGGAGACATAAGAGATGTGGGTTCGATCTCTGAGTCGGGAAGATCCCCTAGAGGAGGCCATGGCCACCCACTCCAGCGTTCTTGCCTGGAGAATCTCATGGACAGAGGAGCCTGGAGGCCTACAGTCCACAGGGTCAAGAGAGTCGGACACGAATGAATCGACTTAGCAAGCACGTCCACAGCCACTGTCCAGCACTTGAAATAACCATTCACATCAACTCCCTTTGATCACGCCTCCCCTCCTGACCTCAGTCAAGAGCAGTGGACTAAGCTCCAAATTCTTTATCCATAGCACTAAAAATTAAGATAATGATTGGAAAACCAGCACGTGTTTTTAATCACAGAAATGTTCTGCACTCAAATTCCCAGGAGCTGACCACTAGCCCTGACAGGCCAGCCCGTCTCTCTTCCTCTCTGACATGCCAAGCCCCTCATCCATACCGGCCCCATCCACTCCACTCACCCACCTCCTGCTTACTGACACCCCAACCCTGGCCCCGCTCAAGAGGATCCAAAGCCCAGGATCCAGCCTTGGAGGGTCCCTTGGGTCCAACATCTGGGCCTTGCTGGCCTCTTGTGGCCAGAAGTAGAATTATCACATGTTAAAGAACAAGGCAATCCAGGGCTTGGCTCTGACTGGGGCTGGGGGTGGGGGTTATAAACTAGGAAAACCTTCTCAGCGGTACACGTCGGAACTTAAGATGCACCAATTCTCCGACCCGCTGACCCCAGCTCTGGGTATCCCGGATGAGCTTTCTCACCAAAACACACTTCCTCTGGCTCTCAGTAAAAGAGATAAGAGGAACGTTCTCATCGTCGAGATCAAAGAAACCACATAACCCAGAATGTGGGTGTCCCTGCAGGACCAGTGTTCACAGACCTCTCAAGGCAAGAACACTGCAGTGGTTGCCATTCCCTTCTCCGAGGGACCACGTTTTGTCAGAACTCTCCACCATGACCCTTCTGTCTTGGGTGGTCCTTCACCACATGGCTCCTAGCTTCATGGAGTTACACAAGGCTATGATCCACTGGTTCTGTCTCTTCAACAAATCCCTGGCATGAAAACAGAGAGAGGGGAGACTGTTTTGATTAAAATGAGGCTTCCAGGCTCATCACATTGTGATTCAAAGGAAACCACCATAAACAAGACCTGTTAGACCGTCAGGGGGGAGTGGAGCCTGGACTGTGTGCTTGATAACGTTAAGGAGCAAGTGTTCATTTTGTGAGGTGAGACATGGATTTATGGCCGTGTTAAAGGCAGGGGGGAGGTTTTCTGGGATGTAAACTGAGGTACTATGGGTGAAATGAAATGGCATCTGGGATTGACTTCTCAAATATTCCCACCAGATGTCGGGGAGTGGAGCTGAAACAAGGACAGTGAAGTGCTGACTGCCAGTGAGACTGGGTTATGGGTTTGTAGAAATGCATTGTGCTCTATGCTTTTGGTGAATATGAAACTATCCATATTTTTTTTTAATTAAGTGCTTAAAGAGGAGCAGAGGAATTCCCTGGTGGTCCAGTGGTTAGGACTCCATGCTTTCACTGCTGAGGGCCCGGGTTCGGCCCCTGGTCAGGGAAGTAAGATCCCATACACCACGTGGCATGGCCAAAATGAGTAAATGAAGGGGGAGCAGAGAAGACAGCGGGACAGGGACTTGGGGGCCTGCATGGTCACGTTACAAAAGCAAACCTGGGTCTGCTCGCCTGCACGCAGGAAAGCCAGTCTGCTGACACTCGGTCGTGGAGCAGGAAAAGGTCAGCGCTTATCGCAGGACGCCAAGGAGGGCGCCCAGATGAAAGCCTTTTCTCACCCCAGCATGAGAGACGACGGTACAGGACACGGATGGCGGGGGGTGGGGGTCTGTCTCTAACTCTATTGTGGAGGCAGGATCTGCAGTTTGCTGAGCGTGCGGCTGACTAGATGCACAAACATCCCACAGCCAGATCAGTAAGTCCAGGGCCCCAGACAGACACCCCTGCAGCCATCGGCCCCAGATGCCGGGACTTGATCCGTAACTGACAACTGCCCCACTTCCAACTCAGGACCAACCAGAGAAAAGCAAGTACGCGCCCCTCAGCAGGAGCACCGGGACGTCTCACTTCCAGGGAGCCTGCCTGCAGCCTCCCCCGGCGGCAGGCTCCAGGCAGGACCCACCTGACACCTCCCCTTCTTTTCCCCATGAAGCCCCACCCCTCTGCCTGAGTCTCTGCCAGCCCCCAGCGATGGTGGGCGACCCTCCTGCTATAGCAAGTGCGGAGTAGACAGCCTCTGCTTGTTCTCATGCAGGTGGTGGTTGCTCCTGCCCACGGCGGTGAGAGAAAGGTGGGGGGGTGGGGAGGGGGGTCCCTGGCCGAGGTGGGGAAGGCCTAGGGGGAGAGTGGCTTCGGGGAAACCACTTTGGCTCAGAGCCTGCTTTTTTGGGTCTTTAAGTTGGAGATGCTCCATGTGAAGTCTCTAAAGGGAAGACTCCAACATTCTAGAGCCCAGGGGAGAGGTCGGGGAGAAGGAATAAATCTGGGAGTCAAAAATAAGATGGACCACCTCCCTGGTGGTCCACTGGCTAAGACTCCACGCTCCCAACACAGGGGGCCGGGGCTTCGTCTCTGGTTGGGGAATGAGATCCCACACGCCTGCCACTAAGACCCAGTGCAGCCAATTTAGGACAATATGAGAGAAGGGACGACACGTCCTGAAATAGTGAAAAAGTGGAAACATGCTAGATACCTATCAACTCAGAAATGCTGCTTTAAACACGGGTGGGACAGCCAGATGGTGGGACTCCAGAGCAACTTGTAGAAAACAACGCATTCCATCTGGGTTGGCCTCGAAGTGTCCCCAGGCTGCGTGGTTAAGTGGAAAAGCTACAGGTAGAGGTATGACTTACATTAAGGATCGATAAGGAGTTCAGCGGCCCCTCTGCCTGGGAGACAGCTGTAACTGGTGCGAGTATTCCAGAACAATCAATCAACATCTCTGGAAATGGTCCTTGGGGCAGACAGCAAGTAGAGCCACATTCTTTCGAGAATACTGACTAAATCGATGAAAAGCAGCAGTCCATAGCTTTTGAGCCACAACCCCCGGACATCACCCAACCCCACGGCCACGTCACAGAAGCTCCACGGACGGCTGGGAAGGCCAAGAAGATGATGTGGCTCCCTCCAGCCCAGGATGGGAGGGAAGGGCTCCCCCAGTTTCTCATCAACCCCTGTTGCAGGAACTGCAGTCCGGGCCCATGTGACCAGCCTAAAGGACCCATCTCTGCTCTCCAGCCAGCCCTCGTGGGCGGAAGCTGTGCGCCAGTCATCACTGAGGACACTGGGGTCCCCAGCGACCCCACCCCAGTCCACTCTCCACCTCGAGACGTGCGTGCGGAGGAAAGTAGGCTGCCCCCGCGTCCCCCCAGGGCTGGCTTGGACAGCTTGGATGACGTGCGTGTCACTGCGAGATGGGCTGGTCGCCACCCCCAGCTCAGGTGAGGCGACCCAGGATTCTGCTCAGAGAAAGCGGCAAGACTCGAGGACTCAGCTCTCGTGCCTGAGGGGACCGGCCACATGGGAACCCTGAGCCGAACACGCCAAGCCTAAAGGGAGACCTCACACGTCTTGGTGGGGATGCTTGGACGTCCGGGAGTTTAAGAGAGAGCGCCAGAGAGACAACCAAGAAACGCCCTCCTGGGGTCGCAGACAATCCTGGAGGCGGCAAGGGTATGCCCACTCAGGGCAACACTCGGGGTCAAGGGGAAAGCCTTCCCCACGCGCATCCAGCCCCACCAAACAGATGGATGCCCCCTTGGCACGGGGCCTCGCCGGAACTCCTGACCTAACCGCCACCAGACAGCGAGCTGCTCCTTCGCAGTGGCCACTCTTGGAAGCCAGGAGGTTGGCTGGTTGGTTGGTTGGGCCGGGCCACACGGCATGTGGGATCTCAGTTCCCCAACGAAGGACTGAACCCGCACCCCCTGCATTGGAAGTGTGGAGTCAACCACTGGAGTGTCGGGAAAGCCTCCGTTCAACCTTTCTTCTAGCAGTCTCAGGAGGTGAGTTATCTTAGTCCTGGTGATTACCGAGGAAGCTGATGCTCGGAGAGGTTGGGTGACTGACCCAAGAACATACAGCTGGTAAGAACCTGAGCCATTGTCTGATCTCGGTGTTCCGTACATCCTGACCCCCCTCCCACCACCGCACCCCGAGCAACATGCCCGCCACCACCCTTTCACTCCCGCGCGTCCCTCCCTCCTCTGCGCCAGCTGTGTATGCTACGAGTTTGTGCGGGACCTTCCCTGTGGGCGGGGGGCTGCTGATCTCTCAGCGTTGCACGTGAGAATACTACTCGAGGACTGTTGTACAGTTGCAGCTGATGCCTCTGTTCTGAAACAGGGCAGGACCCTGTCCTTGCCTGCCCCCACTCCCACTTCATGTCCTCTGCCTGCATTTTGCCTTCAGTCAAAGAGTAAGTTTAATCAGAGAAATGAGAACACACGAAAAACAAAGTCAAAGGAGATCAAATGATAATGATGTGGTCACTAAGTACAGTCAAGGACCTTTAGTTCTTTCTCAAGGGCAATAGATAATATTCTGATCCACATCCTGTGAGCTGTCTTATAGATACTGAAATCCCAGGTGGAGAAATTAACTACATAATCACCAGACTGTACCCATGACATGAGCTGCCACAATCAGAGAACTGACCTCAAAGAATTGGAAATGAGACAGCTCTGGAACTGAAGATGTGTTGTTGTTCAGTTGCTAAGTCAAGTCCGACTCTTCATGACCCCACGGACTGTAGTACGACAGGCTTCCCTGTCCTTCACCAGCTTCTGCAGTTTGCTCAGATTCATGTCCATTCACATCGGTGATGCTATCTAACTATCCTCAGTTTCCCCCTTCTCCTCCTGCCCTCAATCTTTCCCAGCATCAGAGTCTTTTGCAATGAGTCAGCTCTTTGCATCAGATGGCCAAAGTATTGGAGCTGCAGCATCAATCGTTCCAATGAATATTCAGGATTGATTTCCTTTAGGACTGACTAGTCTGATCTCCTTGCATGGCATGACTCATAGCTTCATTGAGTGATGCAAGCCCCTTTCCCATGACAAGGCTGTGACCCATGAAGGGGAACTGAAGATTAGCTGTACCCAAAACAGTCAAGGTGATGCTGGTCAGACCACCGATGACCAACCTGAAGATGACTGTCAGAGCTGACTGTGCTGTTTCTGCGTGTAGCCCCCTCCTGCTCTCTATAAAAGCTCTTGCCCACTGGTTGCCAGTGGGGAGAGTCAGCCTTTGGACAGATGTCTGCCCTCCCCCTCCCCAGTTGCCGGCATCTGAAATAAAGCAGATTTTCCCTTCCACCAACCTGGCCTGTTTATTGGCATTTCAGCAGCAAGCAGCCAGACCCCCAACTTTGGGTAACAGTTCTACGGTTGATCAGAGGAACCGAAGTGCTTCTCTGTGGGACTGGCCTCAGGCCAGTCACCTCGAGGAATCCTGAAATGATGACAAACCCCTGAGCCTCCTTCCTGCCCCACATGCCATCAGGAATGTCAGCCATGCCATCCCCAGGTGTGCAGGGACCCGAGGGTGTATGAATCACACGCAGGTCCAGGTCTCTGGCACAAAGCCAGCCTGCTCGCCAACATGTGCAGGTGTCTGAATACCACGCAGATAATAAAGCGGTGAAACAAAAGCTGGGTGAGCCCTCAGCTCATCCCCGTCACCAGGATTGGAGGCCTAGAATTTAGTTCTCCAGGCAGTGCTGTAAGCCATGGGAAAAGAGTAAACAACACTGACAAAAATTCTGCCTTCATGGAGCATGTGTTCTGGTTGGGAAGGAAGATTATTGGACATATCGGACGAGATAAGAGCTATCATTGTTGTTGTTCAGTTGCTGAGTTGTGTCAGACCCTTTGCGACCCCATGAACTGCAGCACACCAGGCTTCTCTGTCCTTCACCATCTCCCAGAGTTTGCTCAAACTCATGTCCATTGAGTCAACGACGCCGTCCAACCATCTCACCCTCTGCTGCCCCCTTCTCCTTTTGCCCTCAGTCTTTCCCAGTATCAGGGTCTTTTGCAATGAATCAGCTCTTCGCATCAAGGGCCAAACTGTTTTATGTTTAACTACAGCATCAGTCCTTCCAATGAATATTCAGGGTTGATTTCCTCTAGGATTGACTGCTTTGATTTCCTGGCAGTCCAAGAGACTCTCAAAAGTCTTCTCCAGCACCATAATTCAAAAGCAGCAGCATGCAGCCTTCTATAATACATGTTAATGGAAATATAGCACAATGAAAGGCATGGGGAATATGCAGAAGGGTGGAGGCTACTGTTTTCAATACGGTTATTCAGGTGTCCACACCACACGTCTTCTGACCAAGTCCCTTCCATTTAGGTGAAGGGAGCTTGGCAACGGGCTCATGCCCTTGGAATTCACCACCCTTAGCATGTGCCCTGTTACTCAGAAGATGGGATGGCTTCACTGAAGGTTCAGTTGTGGTGCCAGCTAAGAGACCATGCCCTGTGAGGCCCAGGTGTCATTCTACTACAACACACAGTACAGGGGCGACCCTGGTGGTCCAGGGGTTAAGACTCCACACTTTCACTGCAGGGAGCACTGGACTGACCCCAGGTCAGGGAACTAAGATCCTGCAAGCCGAGAGGCACAGCCAAAAACAAAAACAAGACGCCATTCACGGCTGCAAACTAGAAGTGGAGGCAGAGTGTTTTCTTCCAGATTACATCTAATTATTCACTTAAATTTCTGTTTCCCCAAAACGGACTCAGGGCTTCCCAGGTGGCGCTAGTGGTAAGGAATCTGCCTGCCAATACAGGAGATTCAAGAGATGGACGGTTCGATCTCTGGGTTAGGAAGATCCCCTGGAGTAAGAAATGGCAACTGGCTCCAGGATTCTTGCCTGGAAAATTCCATGGACAGAGGAGCCTGGCAGGCTACAGTCAATGGGGCTGCAAAGAGTCAGACACGACTAACTGAGCAAAACAGACTCAAAGATACAGAGAATAGACTTGAGGTTGCCAAGTTGGGGGGAGGGGTGGTCCGCAGTGGAGGGAAGGGCTGGGAGTTTGGGCTTAGCAGAGGCAAGCTATTTATACAGGGTGGATAAACAACAAGGTCTAATGGTATAGCACAGGGAACTATATACAATATCCTGTGACAGACCATCATGGAGAAGAATATGAAAAAGAATATCCATATGTATAACTGAAGACACTGCGTTGTTCAGAAGAAATTAACAACATTGTAGATCAACTACATTTCAATAAAATTTTTTAAAAGTTTGAAAAAAAAACAAACAAAAAAAAGAAATTTCTGTCTCCATCACACAACCCTACATTCACTAGATTTTGAGATTCAGTCACCTATCACTACAGGGAATACAGTCACAGTTCTGGTAAATTGGAAACAGTCAACTCCTGGGGCATTTGGGAATTTCCACCTGCCCAACCAGTAGACAGAGAAGGAGTTACTACCCTGAATGGACTGATAGATTCTGATGAACAAGGGGAAATCGGGTGGCATTTCAAGGTGAAGTCAAGGGCTGTCTAAAACCCAGGGATTCACTTGGGGACCCCTTTGTGTGCCTTCGTTCAATAATAATGGACCAAAAGAAACTGTGCCAACTAATACAGAACCACCTGAAGACACTGATTCTGCTCTATATCTTGATGGGCATTCACATTTACACATTAACACACCTACATAAGGACTTCCTTGTAGCTCAAACGGTTAATGAAGGAGATCAGGGTTTGATCCCTGTGTCGGGAAGATCCTCTGGAGAAGGGAACGGCAATGCACTCCAACATTCTTGCCTGGAGAATCCCACGGACAGAGAAGCCTGGCGGGCTACAGTCCATGGGGTCGCAAAAAGTCGGACACAACTGAGTGACTAACGCACGCACATACACATATGTACACCTACATACACCTACACATATGTACACATACACGCACACCTCATATGTATATGTCCATACAGCCAACCACTAAAACGTCTTCAGCTGGCTCCTTCAGCCCCCTCCCAAGCAATTCCCCACCAGAAGTAACCACCACCACGCTGCCTGTTTTTGACTTCATATAAGTGGACTTGTGTATATATTCTTTTGTGTCTGGCTTTTCTCACTCAATGTTACATCTGTGAGATTATCCATGGGTATATGTCTTTTTCATTGCTGCATAGTATTCTTTTATATGAATGCACCACAATTTACTTATTCATTCTGTTGTAGCAGAATGATTGGGTTATTTCCAGTTTGGGGATTATTATGATTAAAGCAGCTATAAATATTTTTATACCTGTCTTTTGGGGGAAGAGCACTCATTTCTACTGAGTATATACATAGAAGTAAAATGGCTGAATCATAGGGAACATGTATGTATAACTTCTGTAGACACTGCCAAACAGTCTTCCAAAGTAATTCTAAGGATTTGGGTTCTACTCACAGTGTACCAGAGTTCCAGTTGCTCCACATTGTTGCCTGAACTTGCCACTGTCAGTTCTTTCCATTTTATCCAACTTGGCAGATGGTTGGCTGTCTCCTGTTTGCTCTTAATTTGCATTTTCTTGATGAGTGTCAATGATGACCACCTTTTCAGGTGCTCACTCACCATTTTGATGCCCTTTTCTGTGAAGTGTCTGTGCTCAAGTATTTGACTCATTAATAAAAATGAGTCATCCGTATTTTCCTCATTAATTTGTGGTTCTCCAAAATATTCTGGAAATAAGTCCTTTGTCAAAAGATATGGATTGCAAATATACATATCCCATTCCAACCTCTCTTGATGATCTCTTTTGATGAGATGTTCTTAGTTATGATAACCAACTTTTTATTCCATGGTTAGTAATTTTTAAAGTACTTGTTTAGATGACTTTGTTTACATCAGAGACACTGAGGCACCCTCCTATGTTTTCTTCTAGCAGCTTTATTGTCTTATCTTTCAACATTTAGGTTTCCATCCACCTCAAATGAATGCTTGAGTATGGTATGAGGTGGGGGGATGGGGCAGAGTCTGCATCTCTCATAGAAAAGACCATTCTTTCCTCAGTGATTTTCTTTCTTCCTTTCTTTTTTAGATACAATTTTTTCCCTATTTTTTAAAATTGAAGTATAATTGATGTACTCACCCCAGTGATTTTCAAGGCACTTGTTTCCATGACTAGAATTAACACACTTGATCACACCATCCTGTATTTTCAATAGTGGCATATTGCTCTTGGTACAAAGATGAGTCTCTTGCCTAAAGTTTCTAAAATTTCTTGTTTAGTTTTTTAAATTAATTTACCTATTATTATTATTGGCTTCACTGGGTCTTCCTTGCTGTACCTGAGCTTTCTCTACTTGTGGAAAAGTGAGGGCTACTCTTCCTTGCAGCGTGCAGGCTTCTCATTGAGGTGGCTTCTCTTGTTGGGGACGCACAGGCAGTAGGGCATGAACTTCAGCAGCTGCAGCATTCCAGCTTAGCTGCTCCCAGCCACGTGGAATCCTCTTGCACCAGGGATCGAACCTGTGTCCCCTACCTTGGCAGGCGTACTCCCACCCACTGTACCACCAAGGAAATCCTCTTGCCAAATGTATCTTAACACCCAATCTGATTTGGCCACTTCTTATTTCTCAAGCCAAATCTTGTGTCGTGTCCACTGTCCCACCACAAGCTCAGACACACAGCATAGAGTTCCTTGGTGAGGTCACACTCTCACCCGTGGACCTCTGCCATACGGAATGCTTCCACTTCTTAGGTTGGTTACCTGCTACTCGAACTTCAGGTCTCATCTCTAGGAAGCCTTCTGGGGCTGCACAGTCCCCTCCCTTGAGGCTAGGTTAAGGAACCTCCTTACGTGATCTCATGGAATCCCAGCTTTGCAAAGTCTTTAAGAATCTCTCCCACTGTGCCTTCGCTGAGGGAAAAGAGGAGGACTATTTAGCTCACATGGAAAGCGCTCCCTAAATGTTACTAAATGAATCAAGACGTGTTAAGTAGGATCTGCTCCAGGGCTCCTAAACGCGGGGTTTACCGTTCTCGGATTTAACACTTGGTAAGTTAATATTTCCGAGCCTCAGTTTTCAAATTTGTAAAACGACAATGCAACAGGCTATACAGAGAGTTACTAAAAGCACCAACAGAGAACGCACGCATTTGGCACAATGACTGGCACGCGGCGGCTGGCCCCTTTTAAGACTAACAAAAAAATGATGGGGGCGGAGGATACTGAGCGCCTACTCTTTCCAACGCGCATGCGCAGCCCTTGACGTGCCCGCAAGCCCGGCCCCCTGCGCGTCCCCACGCGTGTGCGTGTTCGACCGGAACCCGGGCCCGGACCGGAAGTGAAGGGGCGGGACCACCGCAGCACGCCTGCGCCGTGAGAGGCCGTGCGACGAGGGGGCGTGGCCGCGCAGGCGTGCCAGGCACCCCGGCTCCGGAGCATAAACAAGAGGGGGGCCGGGATGAGGCGGCGGTTAATGCCCAGGCGGCGAGCGGCGGCGGCGAGCGAGGCGGCGATCGGGGCCCGGCGCCGACCCTGAGCTCACCCCGGCCTGCCCCACCCGCGCGCGAGCCCCCGGCCGGGCCCGCGGGCCGCGCGCCCACCATGAACCTGGCGAGTCAGAGCGGTGAGGCCGGCGCTAGCCAGCTGCTCTTCGCCAACTTCAACCAGGACGTCACGTAAGGACGGGCGGGGTCGGGGGTCGGGGTCAGGGTCCCGGGAGAACCAGGGGCCCTGGAGCCCGGGGAGGGCGGAGTCGTCCCCCACCCCCGGCGGGTCCCCCTTCCTTGGGGAACCCTCTAGGCTCTGCCCTGGGAGCTGCGACCTCTGGGCGGGGAAAGGGATGGAGCCAGGGGAGGTCTTTTCTTTTCCCCATCTCCAAGAAGGCTTTGTCTTTTCCATCTCACTTTTCGCCAAGTTGGGCCCGAACTTTGTGGCCTGACCTGTTGTCCCAACCATCTCTGGAGCGGTGGGGGTTGGGGGTGGGTTTCTCCCGTGCATCCCGCCTCCCCCCACCCCCCTTGTTCGTCAGGCTTCTTGCCTCACTCTTTCCGCTCTTCCAGGCTCTTCTCATCTCCTCGTCTTAAGGGAACCCCTCTATTTCCTTTTCTTCCTCTCGTGCTGTTCTTTTTGACAGGAAACCTTGATGTCTTCCTCGAGCAGGAAACAAACTTAGCAGTAATTCTGGTCTCTGACCCGGGGAGAAACTAGCCAAGGGGAGGGTTGTACCAGAGAAACCCGTGAGGAGTCCTGGAGCCTCGGGGAATGGGCCAGCCTTGTATGGGAAGAGAGGCCCTTGATGCCAACCCCTGGTTCCTAACGCTGTTTGTCCAAACCCTCACGGGTTTGAAGCCGATTCTTCAGAGGCTGTCTCCTGGGGGAACTTGTGAGAATAGTTATTAGAGGAGGTTTCTGGAGAAGGTAGGATGAGTGGGACTGGAAGGGAGGAGAGCCATCTTGGGAAGTGAGTAAGAGGAAGTGATGTAAGTGGGGAGGAGTGGGTCGTTGGCTTCATACTAAGTAGTAGGTTGAGTTGTTCCTGGCTCAGTGGAATCAGCAAAAGAAAAGTCATTTGTAGAATGGCAAGGCACCAAGTCAGTGGCATGCGGAGGGTGCTCAGTCACACCTTCCAGAGTTGGGAAAATAGTGCAGAGCCCCCCACGGTGGGATTGGGATGAGGCTTGGAAGGGAGCAGATCACCTGTGCCAACTTCAAAGGAGGAAACCGAAGTTCAGGAACTTGGGAGCAGAGCCTGGGTCTAGACTCTGTTAATAGTGGGGTGGGAGCAGCTTTCCTGAGTTCTCTTCCAGCCTCCTTTCCAGTCCACCCTGCTGTTGTTTGTACCTGCAGAGTAGGGTATGGAGGACGGTGAACACAGAAAGCAGACTGTAGCGATCTTTAAAGATGAAAAAGAGGAAGGGTTAGCGTGATGACCAAAAGCCACTCCAGGGAAAGCAATCTGGACCACCTGTTGCAGGGGGTTGTGACTGAGAACTATGTTATACTAATCTGGGTAGGGAAGAGGGCAGTTCAAACCAATGATGATTCTGTTTTTAAGCCCTTAGTATTTTGAGACCAGTAAGAATGGTAGCTTTATGGTTTTTTATGTCTTGTATAAATTAGAGAATCTCCAGAATATTTTCTACTGTTCTTCCTGTTTTTCACCGCTCACCATTTATATTGAAAGGAAATCAGGTATGAGAAAGCGTTCTCTTTTGCTGTCATTTCAAGTGGCATTCAAACACCATTTTCCTTATATGATAGAAGAATGTCACTCTTGCCTGAAATAAGATCTTTTTGTGCTTAGAAATTATGTGTTTTTCCCACTCCTCTGTGAGTCCTAAAGTTACTAGTTCAAGACCAGATTGCTGCATCATAATTTTGAGTTGCCAGAGAGACCTAGATAGAGTATGAGCAGAAATAAGAAGGAATAGTAAGCTAGGATTACACTAAAAGTTTATTGACTAAAGTGACTAATTTGTTGTCAGTGTACACCTGGGGAGAGGCCAGACCGTTCACCCCTTTCCCTCCCTTGCCCCATCTCCAGTATTTACGTTATTACGTAATTACGTCCAGTAATTTTTCAGAAGGCAAGGATTATTGGATCCACATTCATGGTATTCAGTGAGAAAATCTGGAACCACTTCACTTAATAGAAAATACATTGTGTGTTATACAGTAATGCTTGAACAGCAATATTCCTTTCATATGAAGCTATATCTGTCCTGTCTGTGGTAGTAATATGGTTTCAAATATTGTCAGGGTTTTGTTTTTCTTTTTCCTGTGATTTTTATCCTAAAAGTCTGGATGTTTTATTTTATTTTACCTTCTTTTTTTTTTTTTAAAAACTAGAACTAGGGGGAAGGAATTAAGAGAAGCTGGTCCCTGTCATCTCCCACTTTTGAAAGTAACCCTTTGGAAGGCTTGTTTTGGAGGAGTTTTTGTTTTTTTGACATCAAAATTAAGAAACTAATAGGTGTGGAGTATCACTTGGCTCTTCAATGGAAATATCAGGGACTGAGTCCTTGCAGGAGGCCCCATGAGGCATGTGCAGACTCAGTGTTGGGCGGTAGCCGAATCGTTTAGAAACCACATTCCTCAGAGAAACAGAAGGACACAGACTTGACTTCCCTCATCTTCCGTCTGTAGCATTGATGCTGTTCGTGTCTAAGTTACGGGCACAGAGGCAGTAGGGAGGCACTGGTCTGAGTTTATTGCTCCCTTGGACCGGGGTGCTTCTAGGTTACATCAGTTGTCCTGGAAGGTCACTTCTCTCCTTTTCCCTCATCAGTAGATCCAGGGGCATGGGAGTAAGGACCCTTTGACCTTGAAGTTCTTGGTGGTTCTGCCCGCGTGTGGAGGGCATTTTGAGGAACCAGGGCAGTCACTGGGGAGGATATTGTCCAGCGGCAGAGGCCAGCAGTGAGCTACTGGGGAGCTAGTGGGATTTGGTGTGACACACGGGAGGTGCATAATGCACCTAAGGGAGAAGTGAAGGTCCCTCCCACGTCTCCAGCCTGGGTCTGAGATGAACAGTGGCAGCACATTATAGAAGGATCAGAGGGGGCTTCAGTTTAGGGGGAAGGTGAACTCTGCTTTGGATATTACTGAGTTTGAAAGGCCTTAGGGAGGTCCGGGTGAGGTCTGGGGTGGACAGGGGCTTACTGCGGTGGGCCCTGGGGCCTGCCAGGTCTCAGCAGCACTTAAGGCCGCTTCCTTTTTGTGGATGTGAGCTGTTTCCACTTTACCCCATCATTGAGTGTAGCTCTTTGGTGAAGATAACGAAAAGGGAAAACATTAGTGGGCCGGCTGATCGTGGGTAAGGGAATAAAGAAAAAAGCATTAAGAAAATGATTTTTTCCTTTTAAAATATTTTTGAAATGTTTTTTTAAAAAACATGTTTGTTTTTTAGTGGAAATCCCTGCCTTAGATACTGAGCAATCAAGTTTAAATTCAGTGACAGAGACCTGCAGGTAAAGATGGTGGATGGAACACAAGTATTAATTTTGGTTCCCGCTCAGAACCGTGATAGAATGGCAATCAGTAAAATATCAAAAAAAGATACGTAAAGAGGCTTAAGCCCATAGAATGAGGAGAATGAGAAAGAAAGGCACCAGCAACAAAATTTTGGAAACCAGCAAGGGATAAAGGAAGTAGCTTCTCCATCGCTGGTGGGAAAGGCAGAGAACTAGCCTACCTGAACCCGCAGAACCCCCAAAGGCTCAGGTCGGGTGGTCTAGGAAGCTCTGCGGTGGAGGAAAGTTTTGTGTGGCGAAGATCCAGAGGGCTGGCCCAAAGTGTGTCTCAGAAGCAGTGGCTGTCTCCTGCCCCCAAAGGTGAAGGACTGGGCCTTATCTCCAGAGGGTACCGTAGGGTCTCTGGATGTTGACACCAGCCACAGGTGAAGGCAGGGGTGTGGCAGTGAAATGGGGCGTTAAGTAAATATATCCTTTTTTCTGTTATTGCTGGTTTTCCCTTTGTCGGTAAAAGATCTCATTGTATTACCTTAAGAAACAAAACAAAAACTTTACCGCAGCGACACTTAGTGGGGAATGAGATTAGTTGTCAGGGAACTCTCATGCTTGTTTGTTACCATACCTGTCCCACGCTGCCTTCAGAGGTGGTGTTAAGAGCAGAATCTCCACAAAGTCGGGTCCGTGAACCTGACTGCTGGTATCCGAGATGTAAATATCACACCTGTTTATATTCCATGCCGTCCTTTAAAGGTGCCTGCTTTTATTGGTAAAGTGTATGCTCACGCTGTACCACACGCACCTATCAAAAACAGGTGGTGTATTTTTGTTTACATCCCCACTGATTTGGGGTTCACAAGCGGGAAGCCATGCAGTGAAAACTAGCGAAAGTGTTTAGTGCCCTAAACCCATTTCTGAGCATCTGGAAGAATGTCAGAGAGCAAGTATTTGATCAGTTTTAACAAATTCTGCCATTTGGAGCACAGGCAAGGCCCTGGGTATATAAAAGTCCAGGTTCTCATTCACCAATTCTGTTTGGTTAAGTTTGCCCATAGAAGAAGCCCCCTGGGCTTATTTTACATATAAAACTATGAAGCTTGGTTACTTGCTTTCCAGGTCAACAAGAAATTTGAAGGAGGGCCTGTTAATGCCGGTAGGGTGCCTGGAGAGCAGTGCTGGAAAAGGTGACAGGTGGTGTGTCGCCCAGCACGACCGCCCGCCGCCCGCCCAAACCCTCAGCTCCCGTTAGGGTCTGAGGGTCACTTCACTCTGACAGTACACTTGTTCTGTGGTGCGAGTCCACTCGGCTGTCGAGGGTTTGCCATCCCACACAGAAACCTGTATAAGAATGACTTTTTAAGAGAATCGGAAATGCTGGGGGAAAAGGCTTGGGTGCTTAAAATAGTAACCCTAAGTTGTCTGGAAAACATTTTCCTGAACATCAATTTTCCAGAAGTTGTGAACTGCTGAGATTTTTTATTTTTAGCTTTCCTGAATATTCTTGTGTTTTTATTGGCTCCTTTATTGTTTTTCAAAGTATTTATAGGTAACAGTACCTAATTACTAGTTAATTCAATATAGTGAAGTGTTTTGCAGAGAATTATTTGAGTTGGTAGAGATTTACTCTGTTTATATATCTGGGGTGAACCAATTACAATTTGAAAGTTCAATAGTGTTCATAGCAAGTCTGTTCTTTGAATGTGTTTCTTCTACCTGAGCGTGAGAGGTTGGAAATCTCAAGTTTCTAATAGATGAAATGATCATGAAAATAGCCCTAGTTTTATCTTGGCACACACGTACTCATCGTGTGAGCTGTCAGCCTTGTTATTTCTGGGCTTCTGGTTTACCTTCTGCTTCCTCTTGTTGCCTTGCTCTCCCAGACATGAAGCGCCAGGCAGGCCCCTGCTCTGAGTCCGCCTGTCCCACCGCTTCCCGCCCTCTGTGTTTCTGAAACCCATGCTTGCAGCTCATCTCTGCTGCCTGGGTCACTCACGTCCTGGACAGCAGTAGTCTTCTGCGAGGGAAGCTCATCTCGTGTTGCAGCTCTGCCACGCTGGGGATCTGGAGCGAGAGCTCGGAAGTCCTCCCAAGCCTCTGAGCTAAAGCAGCGGTGTTGGGTGGTGAATGTGGGCTCGTACACACAGGGTTGTCCTTCTGGCCCAGCCCTGCGATGTGGTCTTCCCCTTGCAGACTGGGAGTTAGCTCTTGGTCTGTTTTATTTCCATCCCACTGCCTAGCCTCAGCATCACATGACTGAGCTGCGTTCGTTACAGCCCACTGCAGTGCCAAGAGACACCGTCATTCACCAAGGGTATAAATGCCTTTGTTTAAAATTTGCATGTTATCTTCACCTTCGGACTCTCCCATACAACCACGCACGTGTGTCGGGTCACCTGAGAAACCCCACTGTGTTTGAGGGGATCATTGGTTTAGGGTCGAGTACTTTTATTTTTATGTCAGACTTACCTTTAAAGTTTCACTCTCTGCCTTTGTTGACAGTCGCCTTTTCCTGGCCTGAGATCCGGCGTCTTCCTTGCCCCACCTCTTTTCCCCTCTGCCACTACTCACCTGGTACCAGCTACACGAACCCGTGTGTGCTAGTTTTGGGTGGAGATGATGGAGAAAGTTTGGTAACGAGGAGCTCGTTTGTGCATTATTCCTGCCTACACGTCTCAGCTCTTATTTCTGAATTTGGCTTTTTTGCAGGTCTCTAGCTGTTGGTAGTAAATCCGGGTATAAATTTTTCTCCCTTTCTTCTGTGGATAAACTGGAACAGATCTATGAATGCAGTAAGTGTTTGCTTTATTTTTCCCCTTTCTTAAAGTAGACAAGTTATACTTGAATTAGGTTGTATTCTTAATTGAAACGTGATGGTTAAAATACAGAGATACCCCTTGACCATGGATCTGCCTTCACCTTAGCCTTACTGCCAGGGGGCAGCTGTGACTGTGAACAGCCGGTATTTGCTCTCTGAGATCATATCAAAGTGTGCATTTGCATGCTTATAAATGTACATGTAGAAATACTTGAAGTGCTTGTTTTATGGGCCCTCTTTTTCAATACATGATATCACGCTATATTACTCTGTAATGCTCCCCCTTTTTAAATGTGAATAAAACTATTTAGGTATCTCTCATGGAAGACTTCCAGAATTTGAAAAATTTACACCCCGCCTCGGAATGGTTTATTTTTTTCCCAGTTGGCATCTTACGGTGTTTTCATAGCTGTGTGTCAGAGACCTGTGGGGTTGCAGGAGGACCGTGAACTTTGACACCTTTCTCAGTCACCTGCTGTGACTTTACATAGATCACTTCATGGACCTCAGTTTCTTTGTGTGTGTGTGTGTGTGTGTGTGTGTAAAAGAATGAAAGAGAGAGAGAGAGTACTTGCTGAATAAATAGTAGTAGGTACAGGCCCTGCCCCAGTGAGAGTGGGATGAAAAACTTTGACTCACACGTACCTAACTTTTTCATCAGTAGAATTGTAGGTTTATGTGTAGTTGTGAGAAATACTCCAGGTCCCTCTACCCTTTTCCCAGTTCCCCCCAGTGGTAACATTCTGCAAAAGTTCAATAAAGCATCCCAATCAGGAAGGCGACAGGATGCGATCCGTGTGTGTGTGTGTGTGTGTGTGTGTGTGTGTGCACGCGCGCACGTGTTGTCAGAGTGTGTGTGCGCGTGTGTGGTCCCACCCAGCCCGAACACCCATATCCACCACAGTGGAGCTACCCGGTGGTTCTAACAGCACAGGGTCCTTCCATTGCCCTTTTGTAACCACACCTGTCTACCCCCACCCTAGTCACAGATCCCAGGCAGCCAGGAACCTGTCCTCTGATTCCAGAATGACTGTCATTTCGCAGATGTTACATCAATGGAAGTATGTAGCTTTTTGAGGGGTTTCTCTGGTGGCTCAGCGGTGAGGAACCTGCCTGCCAACACAGGAGACGCAGGAGATGCGGGTTCGATCCATGGGTGGGAAAGATCCCCTGGAGGAGGAAATGGCAACACACTCCGCTATTCTTGCCTGGAAATCCCACGGAGCCCTGACGGTCCATGGGGTCAAAAAAGGGTCGGACATAACTTAGCGACTAAACACCAGCAGACCTTTTGAGAACTGGCTGTTGTCACTCTGCGTCTTTCCCTGGAAGTTCACCCAAGCTGCTGGGTGTCGGTAGCGCCACCTTTTCTGTTGCTGGAATTCTGTATGCGGACACGGCCCAGCTGCTTCTCCTGCACCTGAAACTCCCCCTTCGTAAGAGACATTAGCCGGCAGAGGAGAACTGCAAAGTGGAACACCATGGCTCACCAGAATGAATCGCCTGGCAGAGCACTCGTGGGCTGGCTCCAGTCTTGGGCTGTTAGAGCTGGCGGGTCTCGTGTGGCTGTGACATCACTGCTCTGGGATTGATGTCTAAGTGTGATTGCTGAGTGCTGTGGTGGTGTGGGGGTTTTTTGTTTTTAAGTGCCGAGCTGTTTTCCAAGGAGGCTGCGC
Organism: Cervus canadensis; assembly: GCF_019320065.1. Classification (NCBI taxonomy): domain Eukaryota; kingdom Metazoa; phylum Chordata; class Mammalia; order Artiodactyla; family Cervidae; genus Cervus; species Cervus canadensis. The sequence goes on along the minus strand of NC_057417.1, from coordinate 32,492,816 downwards.
CGGTTTGCATTCCTGCCTATAGTGTATGGGTGAGCCCGCCCCTCGGAATCCTTGCCCGCCCTGGGTGTGGCCGGCGTGTCTTGTTTAGGCCGTCCTGGTGGAGCTGTGCGCTGCTGTCTCACTCTGCTTTGTGTTCCGTGACGGCTAATGACGTCGAAAATCTTTTCATGTGCTTATTTGTGTTGGCCCACTTTGTAATGCTGAGTTTTGAAAGTTCTTTATATACCCTCGATGCTAGTCCTTTCTCATGTACGTGGTTTGTAAATAGTTTCTCTACACATGACGATAACTCTGAAGCCTGCCTGTGGCCTGACCTCATTAAGAATTCTCTTTACAGAGAACTGAGGAGGTCAGTATGCTCATATTCCGTCACTCTGGGGTATGAATTCAGAGAGAGGTTTGCTCTTTATCATTTTAATTATCCACATGGGCATGCAGTTGGGGAAATTGGGTTTTCTCTGTATTAACGATGCCAGTGTCTGCTTCTGGAATGTTCCACTGTTAGCGACTTTGCTTCCACCGTGGTTTGGTATTCCCTTTTGGAATGCTCCTTTACCCGTTAGTGTCCCTTACGAAGGGGGAGTTTCAGTGAGTGGTTGTGAAGAGACACCCCGTGTCCACTGTTGGTTTCGTTCGCCGAGGACCTGCCGTGTGCCGGCCCTGTTCCGGCCGTGGAGACGCAGCAGTGACAGTTCCTGCTCTCGTGACCCTCTGTTTAAATGGAGGCAGACCAGGAACGAGCAAATGTGCTTGTGTCAGATGCCAGGCCGGGGACACGGTGTGGGGCAAACGCAGCTGTAAATCCCACCGCCCACCTCCGTTAGCGCGCGGCGAGGCCCGCAGGAGAAAAGGCACTTCCGTGTACCTGGCGCTTGCAGCGGCAGAGTTCTCGCGCCCACCGGGGTCCCAGGCTCACCAGGCTCCCTCCAGGCCCTGGCCTCCCCTCTCGGGTCCGCCTCGGGCGCCCCTCACCTCCAGCAGTGGGAGGTGTCTGAACCCCCAGGAGGCCCCCGGAGGCCGGGATCTGGGCCCTTCATGAGGAGACAGCTGGAAGCGGGACTCTTCGAGTGCGGGTCCCTGACTCACGGCTCCTGCCACGGACTTGACTCCTCATCTGTCTGATGCTTACCGGATCTCCTACGAAAGCCTTTCTCCCCATGCGGGGCTGGCGGGTGCGGTCTGGGTGATGAAGTGTGTCCGAGCCCTAGCACTTGCTCACCTCCACACTGGCCGCCTTCATTTAGCCCCACACACGATCATTTCCTGTAGGGAGTTTCTTCACAGGAGAAAGGATTCCACTAGGCTTTTCGAATGAGTGAAGCATTTACTAAATCTGCGTCCCCACCAGTGCCCAGTTGTGCTGTTAAATTGTGGCTGCAGGGATTAGTCATCTGGTTTGAAATGTACAGGATTCCGCACCCCACCCCCACCCGTTGTGCTTAGAAAGGGTCTTGGCACTTCCTCAGATTGAATCCATTCAGTGACTAATGTGTTTCCTTGAAGTTTATTAAGTGATTTTTGGCACCTTATTTTTCAAAGGTTTTTGTTGGAATAAAATGTGATGCTTTTTTTTTTTGGCTGCTCCAGGCCTTAGCTGTGGCATGGGCTCTGTTAGTCGCAGCCTGTGGGATCTCGTTCCCTGCCCAGGGTTACACCTGGGCCGCCTGCTTTGGGAGCCTGGAGCCTTAACCACTGGGCCACCAGAGAAGTCCCCCAAATGTGATGTCTTGATAGCATCATCAGAAGAGTGGGTATATACTGACCAGCGTGGTAAAGTGGTATAGAGATTTCTTTGTTCTTCTTAGTGAACTTTTGCCCTTAAAATAGGTGAGGGAATGGACAGAGAACTCTCTGACAGTTAATGCACTGAAGCTGTGGAATTCTTTTGCTCCTAGAATATTATCCACCTTTCCTCTTTCATATTCTTTTATTAAGTAGATAAAAAGAATGTCTCTTAGAAAACAAATTAGCTACTGCACCAAGATGGTTTTCTGGCATTTTTCTGCACTTAGAATCTGAGCAGAGTAGAACTTACTGCTCCAGACTCAGCCTGGCTCAGCAGACCGTGACTCTTGACCGACCGTCATAAGTTCAGATCCTTGCTGTTGGTGACCGCTGCTGCCACAGAAAGAATGAGCCAGACCTGGTCTTGGGAAAAGCAAGATTGACCACTACTTGTTCTGTTGTTTATTTAACAACAACAACAAAAAACCAAGACCTTTGCCCAGCAGCACTGGAAGATTTTTGCTTTTAACTCTATACTGTTCTTTCAGACTTCAAGTTGCAGGAAGTCCCGTGTTTACGCCTTGCCCACTGTGTGTGCCCTGTTTGTTTAATCACTCTCTCTTTCCCTCTCGTGTCCTTTTCTATTTACCTGTAGGTGTGTGATGTGCAAATATGTGGTCTCTCTTCCCTGAAACACTACTGCCATGAAACCGTACCCTGGTAGACAATATAAATAAAGGTTGTAGATTTATTGTTTGTAAAATGCCACAGAAGTTTGGAAGGAAAAATTGGCCTTTTCAGATTCGACGACGAATTGTTTGTAAAATGCCATGGAAGTTTGGAAGGAGAAGTTGGCCTTTTCAGATTCTGTGTCCTGTGTCATCTTTGCATTTTATGTTTCTGAGCTAGGACCTCAAACCTCACGAGGCCTTCGGTTTGGAAACAAAACATAAGCAGGCTGTCCATCTCGGTCCAGAATGGGCAGACTGGGCGCTGGCTGGAACAGTGCGCTCGGTGAGGTGTGCCGTGATGGGGCTTCCAGTGGCGCAGCCCAGGACCCTCTCTGCCTGCATCTGTTGTGGTGGACGATCAGATGGGCCACACACGCACGTGTCCTCTGAGCCCCTGGTGTCCTGGACATGCCAGGCGGGGACGGCACAGTGCTGGTTCGCGGCTTGGTTCCTCCCCGCTTCACCCTGTGGGAAGTTTTATCACCACCAGCTCTGCAGTGCACCAGGAGGACGACATTCTTTCTAGAAGGAAGTGGTTTCATCCATTTGGATGGGCAGTCTCTAGGAGGAAGTTCGGCACAAACTGCCCGAGGCCACCACGATGGGCCGTGAGAGCCAGGCCTCCGGGCGCACCCACGCCGCGCTGCTCCCCGGGCGTCAACCTGGATCCCAGCGCTGCCGGCCGTGCCCGCTTCCGTGTTGTGGGACGTGACCACTCACTCGGGGTCTGTGGACGCTGTGGCTGCTTATTTTCAAAAGTTCTCTCAGGAGTGAGGTGTTAACATAGAAATGTTTAAACTGGAAATAATACAGCAGAAAAATAAGTAAATGTGAACCACCAGCAGGGTATGAACCACAAGCAGGTTGTGACCCACGGGCAGGGTGTGAACCACGAGCAGGGTGAACCACGGGCAGGGTGTGAACCATGGGCAGGGTGTGACCCACGGGCAGTGTGAACCACGGGCAGGGTGTGAACCATGGGCAGGGTGTGAACCATGAGCAGTGAACCACAGGCAGTGTGTGACCCACGAGCAGGGTGTGAACCACAGGCAGTGTGAACCACGAGCAGGGTGTGAACCATGAGCAGTGAACCTGGCAGTGTGTGAACCATGAGCAGGGTGCGAACCATGGGCAGTGTGTGAACCACGAGCAGGGTGTGAACCGCAGGCAGGGTGTGAACCGCAGGCAGTGAACTGCAGGCAGTGTGTGAACCTGGCATTGTATAAAGGTAGATCACTTTGTGAAGGTGTGTTCCTGAAAGGTCCAGGGCGATTCCTAGGCTGAAGGGGTGGGGTCCTCTTGGTTGGTTGTTGCTGAAGCAGAGACGAAAGCACATGGCCCTTTTGGTGGTTGGCAGTTCCTCTGCCCTTTGCAGGCAGCCTTGGCCATTCTCTGATTTTTCTGGCTCCTTTGGAAATCTGATGGAAGTTGCGGGTACTTCCCAGAGAAAAACCCAATGCTTAGCATGTGATTTTAGCAGTTTGAGAGCCTGTGGAAGCCTGTGTGTGCTCCCGGTCCAGGGCCATGGGTCACCCCAGGGAGAGGGTCGTGGTGAAGGCCCTCCACCCTCCCTGTCACTGGGCTGCTGCCCCCGTCTGTCTGTCCATCACTCTTGCTCACCACCCTGTGCTCGCTACATCAGGTCTCAGCATACTGGTCAGAATTCACATGGATGCAGTAGTCTGCCTGTGGGGTTTTTTTGAAGCTTTTTTGAGATGTAATTTGGATGCCAATAAAAAACCACCTGTTTAAAGTGTACAGTTCAGCAGGTTCCAGTATATTTACTGGGTTGTGCAACCTACCTTAATCTAATTTTAAAACATTGTTATCACTCCCCAAAGAACCCCTGAGTCCATTAGCAGCAGGGTGACGGCTCCCCTCTCCCTCACCCCTCAGCCCTGAGCAACGCTAATCTCCTTTATGCCGCTGTCGATCTGCTGCTCTGGAAGTTTCAGATAAATGGAATGGCGTGGGCCTGGCTTCCTTCTCGTGGGCTGGTTCCGTGGCTCTGCCATGCTGGAGCGTGGGCGAGCACTTCCCTTCCTTTCTTGCTCAGTGTCATCACGGTGTGGATGTGCTGTGTTTGCTGATGGACAAGCGATGGATGTGCCATTGTTTGGGTGTTGTTTCCCTTTGGCTGTTGTGAATGTTTGTGTGCCAGGTTATCATGTGGATGTGTATTTATAAGCCTGAGGTTTTTTAATGTTTTTTTGTCTTTTTTGCATTTCTTAAATCATAACTGAAATGAAACTTTATTCCAGAAGTCATTGTCCTTTGCATGTGTTTTTCTTCGATTTTCCTACTCTTTCTGTTGGATCATTTCTCTTACTGCTTGAAGGCACAGGAGCCATTTGGTGGAGGTTGCGAATACTTCTGGGCCGTTTGCTTCTTCACCTCTCTCGTGGTCTCTTCGCCCTCCTTGATGTTTTGTGCCCAGCCCAGCTCTTGAGGCTTTCAGAGTCCTCCCTGTTCTGGGTGCTTAAGCACTCTCGCACGTCTTCCTTCAGTTCTGTGGCTTCGGGTTCTACATTAAATACCTGATCCACTCTTAGCTGATTCTGATGTAAGAAATCTTCCACTTTTTTCATGAGCTGGAAAAGACATTTTTCCTGTGTCTTCGTTTATTTAGCGGGAATGTCAAGATGATGAGCCTCTCGTTGAAAAGTCAGCAAAGAAAAGGATGGTTGAGGCCAAACGGCAGAAGGATGACATTTGTGAGTCTAGGTCCTGGGTATTTGGAGCTTCGTCACAGTGTCTGCTCTTAGGAATGTTTGCAGCTAAAAACAGCTTGGCTGCCTCCACGCCACGCTTCCCCTGTTGTTAAAATGCTAGAAAGAAGTTTCTTATGCTTCTTCTCATGAAAGTTTCAAAAATTCTCAAACTTAGAGTGGGGTGGGATGCTAGACAGACACCTAAAGCAAATGTTTCTTTACTTTTTCTGCCCTTGGTTTAAGCAAATGAACGATCATCCCTTTCCTCTTCTCACCGTTTTGTTAATGGAAGTTTTCACACACAGAGAAAAGTTGAAAGTATTTTATAGTCAGTACCCATGTCCCAAGGATCTGGAGTCTGTTGTGACCGTTGAACTTGCCTGTCCGTCTTGTGTGTCTGCATTTCAAAGCCCCTTGCAGACAGCCGTCTGTGCACAGTCTCTGTGTACAGTCAGTACACGCCTCATGTTTACACACACATCTGGAGGAAGCATCCGTGTCTGACTAATGCATGTACATCCGTGTGACCTGGACTCCCATCACAGTTGACCATCACCCCAGAAAGCTCCCTCACCCCACCCCCGGGAGGCAGGCCGTGTTCTGGGTTTCCTGCTATGGCTTGGTTTTGCCTGTTCTCCAGGAGCTTGACTTTACTGCCCGTCCCATTCCACGTAATAGCAAAACCTTAGTTTTAGTCCCACAGATGTGTGTCGTGTCGCCTTGGGCTGACTCCCCCTGGATAGGCCCCATGCCAAGCACGTCAGAGTTCAAACCCACATGGCGATGACCCAGGCCACTGCATTCTCCTGGAAAGAGTTTCTGTCTTAATATGGGACCTGTGGAGCTTACTCGTTCACTTTAGTCGTTTGGTTTCTAAACTTACAAGTGTTTTTTCAGTTAAAGCATGGAATTTAGTGACAGGGCTTGTTGGAAGGAGCCATCGGTCTTGGGTATGGGCAAGCCTGGTCACAGTGCGCTCAGGCCCTGCAGGTCCCCGGGTTGTGACCCATCTAGTTCTCTGTCCTCTGAGCTCGGGACCTCATGGAGTAGAGTGTGGCCTTGGGCCATTGTTAGGTTGATCAGCAGGCCGCTGCTTAACCCCGGCTCAGCTGCAGCTCAGGTCCAGACAGCTGGAAATCATCCAGAGTCCTGCCTTCCAGAATGCTCTTTGCTCCTCCCCTGAACTGACCCCGGTGACCACAAGTAAATGCAGTGGGGACTGAGGGAGCTGGGGGTGAGGTGACAGCCGTGGAGAGTCCACTGTGCCCCTGTTTTCTGGGCAGGTCGCTGCACACACGGTTTCTAGGCACAGTCTTCTGAGTGGGGGTGTCCCCGTGTGAGTGGGGCGCAGGGACCTAAGGGGCGGAGAGCAGACACACTGGGGTCCGTAAGCCCGGAGCCCCGGGCGTGGAGCCCGCGGGAGCACGTGGGGGCCCGTCGAGTGTCAGGTGCAGCCTGTGTGGAGTGGGGGGCCTGCCCCGTGGCCGAGAGCTGGGGGTCTCTGAGGAGCAGGCTCTCCTTTCAGAGTGTGGGGCGACCGGCGGGCAGCTCGCCTGGGCCTTGTAAACCATGAACTTGACCTGGGGGTCTACCCCCTGCCCCCACCTGCCCCCGAGCTCTCCGCAGGGAGCCTGCCCTTAGACGCGTGTTCATGTGCGGGGACCCCTGGGGCCAGCTGACAGGATACACGCTCACGTGTGTTTGTTTTCTCCCTCCTTTCAGCTGACACGGAAGACGTGTGCATCGTGGAGAGATTGTTCTCGAGCAGCCTGGTGGCCATCGTCAGCCTCAAGGCTCCCAGGAAGCTGAAGGTTTGCCACTTTAAGAAGGGGACCGAGATCTGCAACTACAGCTACTCCAACACCATCCTGGCCGTGAAGCTCAACAGGCAGGTGGGCGGCGCTCCCGCTCACCGCCCCGGGCCCGGGTTCCCGGGAGGCTCTGGGCTGCGAGGCTGTTCCAGTGACCTGGGAGGCGGCCGCCGGGCCTCGGGCAGATCCCGGCCGCTCTGCTCCCCTCACAGCCCGCCTGGGCTCAGGTCTGCTCGCTCCTCTCAGCAGTTTTGCTCAGACTGCAGCCCGCCCCCTGCCCCATTCCTGATGATGCCCTGGCTAGTGCCATTAGCTTTACCCATCCCTTAAGACATGAACCTTTTTTTATAAGAGTTACCTTTTTAAAAAACCTCTGAACGTCTTTTTTTTCTTTCCATGCTGTGTGGCTTATGAGATCTTAGTTCCCTGACCGGCGATTGAACCCAGGCCTTAGCAGTGAAAGCAGAGACCTGACCAAGGACACCCAAGGAATTCTTTATCCCTTTTTTAACTGTTAATTTAACTTTTAACTAAAGGTGAAGGATTTACTACCTTTTTATGTCTGGTTTATGTCCCAAAACCCACAAAGATGTCTGGCCTGAAGCATGGGCCTGGTGGCCAGGACCTGAGGTAGTGCCCGGGATGGCCGCGTGGCTGCGGTTTACTCAGCCTCACTCAGCATCGGGTTCTCAAAGCAGCAGGCCTTCACCAGAGCGACCCCAGCCTCTCAACCTGGTTTTCATGAGGGGAGGGCCGAGAGCGAAACAAAATCAAACCCCAGTTTTCTTAGCTAGGGACCACTTTCTGTCATGCTCAATTATACCTCACAGTTAGAGGTCCTCTGTAACCGGAGGAGGGAGCTGCAGGCGTGGGGGGCTCAGCTCCAGGGGACTGAGGGGGGTGGGGGCGGGGTGGGGGCGGGGCCTGGAGCGTGGTGCACATGCAGTGATGGACGGGGCCTGGGCCTGGAGCATGGTGCACACGCAGTGATGGGCGGGGCCTGGAGCGTGGTGCACGTGCGTGATGGGCGGGGCCTAGAGCGTGGTGCACACGTGATGGGCGGGGCCTGGAGCATGCGGTGCACATGCGGTGATGGGCGGGGCCTGGGCCTGGAGCCTGGTGCACATGCGGTGATGGGCGGGGCCTGGAGTGCACACGCGGTGATGGGCCTAGAGCGCGGTGCACACGCGGCGTTCCGGAAGGAGTGTGGTGTCCGGTGCAGGAGGCCCTACCTGGGGCTCGGGGTCGGGCGCTCCCTCACGTCCTGCCTCCGTGTCCGCGTCTCTCGCAGAGGCTGATCGTGTGCCTGGAGGAGTCTCTCTATATCCACAATATCCGGGACATGAAGGTGCTGCACACCATCCGGGAGACGCCCCCAAACCCCACTGGTGAGCGGGGCGGGGCGCCGCCGCCTCAGAGGTCTCTGTCCGTGAGAGTTCTCTCTCCTTAGGTTCCACGGGCTGAGACAGTGTTGCTCTTAGAGCCAGCTACCGTCCTTCTGATGCTGGTCTCGTGACCGCACGAGTCATGGGCTCTGTCAGCATGCAGCCTTGGGGTTTCTGATCAGTTCCAACCACGGCCTTAGGGCCTTTGAGCAGTCCCGCTGTCACTTGCGGGGCGTGGGGGGGCGGGGGCTTGGAACTTAGAAGGCCCAGCGATGCGACCACCCAGGTCGCATCAGAGCTCGTGGCCTCCCCGCCTCGCTGAGCACGTGCCGGCTGCTGGTGGAGCCCGGGGGCCCCGATCTGACCCGCTTTGTCCCCGTGTGTTGCCCGCAGGCTTGTGTGCGCTGTCCATCAACAACGACAACTGTTACCTGGCCTATCCAGGCAGCGCCACCATTGGGGAGGTGCAGGTCTTCGACACCATCAACCTGGTGAGGCTCCTGGGGAGCGGTGCGATGCCCATCCTTCCTCAGGCGAGGGTCGGTGCCTCCGGCCTCCTTGTTCCCTGGCTCGGCGGCTCAATTCCCGACGCAGCCTCCTGGTGGCCGAGCGGGTCGGGTCGTTCTGCCTCCAGCCGCGCTCCTGCCCCCCTCCCCGTGCTGAGCAGTGGGCAGCACGCGTGCCGGAGGGAACGGAGGAAGCGACAGAGCCTCTGTGGGGACGTTGCTTTCCTTTCTCTTTAAGGCTCCGAGTGGCATTTCCGTGCCCCTTCCCCAGCCCCTGGTTAATCGGGTGGACTTGGCATCTGTGTCAGCCATGCAGGGGTTTCCATAACAGCTGTGGGCGTTCTCAGCGCGTGACTTCACGGGCGGCGGGGGTCACTCGCAGTCACAGTGGTCACGGGGTCACTTTCCCCTCCCCTCCAGAGAGCTGCGAACATGATCCCGGCTCATGACAGCCCGTTAGCAGCCCTGGCCTTCGACGCCAGCGGAACCAAACTCGCCACTGCTTCCGAGAAGGTAAGGCGGCTGCGTGCAAACTCGGAGTCCCGCCAGCTTGTCCACCGCAGTTCACACAGCCCAGCCCCCAGAGCGGTGTCTGTCCCCACTGCTCACAGCCAGGCCCACGTGCCCGCAGCCACGCGCGCCTGAGCCGAGCGAGCGCGGTGGCTGAAGCATGCTGGGCCGGGGTGTGCCAGCCATCCTGCCGGGGAGCGCCGCAGCTGTGGCTGCAGGGCCCTCAGCGTTAGGATGAGCAGTGACGGCGTCTCACCGTGTGAACAGCGAGCAGGGTGTGCTCTGACGGTGCCGGCGAGGGACGGGGTGCAGGACTCGGGGTCGTGCTGCTGGGACAGCTGTCGGCGCCCGTCCGCCAGCGTCCGAAGAGCAAGAGACCTGAGCCTGGTTCCACTCAGCTCAACCTCCTGTTTCTGTCGTCTTCTCCCTGCTGCAGGGGACCGTGATTAGGGTATTTTCCATTCCAGAAGGACAGAAACTCTTTGAGTTCCGGAGAGGAGTGAAGAGGTAACGTGTGCAAGTGTCCAGAATGGAATCTGGAGCATCTGTTTGCAGTTCGGTTTCACGTTCTCTGTGACCGGCAGTGGGCACTTAAGCCCTGGGGACCCCCGTCCAGCCGCCAGCAATCTCAGCCCAGCTGGTGGGGCAGGAGGGGCCTGGGGTCTTGTGGGAGGTCAAGGGGCGTTGTTACAGAGGCAGCTGTGTTTTGTTGTTTGTGATTGCCCTGAGTGCCGAGCTGCGTGGCCCGATAGCCCGGGCTGTGAAAGGAGGAGCTTGCGCAGCTGGGCCCGCGCTGAGTGGGCACTCGGGCTCCTGACCTGGGCAGCGGCTCCTCCCCTTCTCCTCGACTCTGAAAACCCATAAGCAGCTCCTGCAGCCCCCCTCCGACCAGCAGCTGGCTCTGGCCGCACAGTGTTTTTCTAAAGAAACGGCAGAGCGCAGCCGCCCTGTGGCATGAGGTCTGCATCCCTGCCTGGTGGGGCCTGACCCGCGGGACCTGGAGCCGCCTTCTCCAGGGCTCTCACGGGCGATCTCGGGCTGCCGGCCTCCCTGTCCCCTGCTTCCTGTCTCTCTCCTTCCTTTTTCCTTTGCTTTTCCTCACGCTCATCTGTCTGGGTCTTTTCTTTTGCTGCTCCCGCCCCTGTGTCTGCATTTCTGCCCTGAGCCTCCCTGGCCCCGCTCTGGGCATCCATCCTCAGCCACGGCGTCTCTCTGTGCCCGGGGATGCCTCCACGTCCCCAGGCCACCTGCCGAGGTTTCCCACGTTTCTCCCGCCTACTGGGCCCTCCACCCAGCGGCCAGAGCATGGGCCACTGTGCTGCACATAGCATGTCCCAGGGAACAGCCCCGCCCTCCTCCTGGCGCCTGAACCTGGGGGGCGCCCGCCCCGCCGCCGGCCTCGCCCGCCCCAGGCATCTCCACCTGGCCTTGCGCTCACCGTGGCCTCAGCTCGTGTCCGCCGGGTTCTGGCCCTCAGGCCTGAGCCCACTGGCTGTTCTTCCACGGGGGAGTGAGACAGATGGGGACAGCCCTGCGGGGAGCCTCTCGGGGCCTCCCCGTTCCCGGGTTCACGCCACACGCAGGACTCCTTGCTTTCCTGCTGTGGTGCGCCTCCCTGCCCCGTCTCTCCCAGCTCCTCAGAGGAGCTGTCTCCACGTGGGCCCTGGCCGTGACCTGCCGGCTCCTGCGCCCTCCCGCCAGTCGAGCGCCCCCTCCTGCCTCTCCCCCAGTGTCTGCAGCGCCTTCCCTTCGCTGCTCAGCCCTCTCTTCGCAGCACTGAGCCCCGGCCCCCAGCCTCCAGGCTCCTCTAGGCGGGAGCCACGTCCGCGCCTTCGCACGTGCCCGTGCGCCGTGAGCTCCAGAAACACGCGCAGAGCCCCTCCCCAGGGACAGGGCTCAGCGCACCTTGTGGCTGGAGGGCTGTGAGGAAACGAGGCGCGGGGTTTTTACAGTGATGTTTTAAGGAGAGCTAGTTTCAGGATGTCAGAAGTTTATTCTTAAACGTTATCAGGGTCGCCAGTTCATGCTTTTCCATGTTAAGAATTGCTATAATCTCAGTGATTAGCTTTCTTTTGCTAAGCTTAGTGCTGTAAGTCTAGCCTGATTCTGCCAAAAATGATTTAGCGAAGCCCTGATTCCTTTCATTACGTGGCCACGTGAAGACCTGTTAAAGGAAGGCTCGGTCAGGGCGTCAGCTTTCAGACGCTCTCCTTCCTCACATGGTTTGAGAAGGTGACTAGAAAGGAGTAAGAAGGCCCTCCTGCGCCTGTCATGGGAACCTTCCTTCGATGTGATGTCCCTTCCGGAGGGGGCGGCGGTGCTGGCTGCCGTCTGCCCTCCGCGCCCGGGCAGCAGTGTGGCCGACCCCGCCCCTCTCGCCGCAGGTGTGTGAGCATCTGCTCCCTGGCCTTCAGCATGGATGGCATGTTCCTGTCTGCCTCCAGCAACACCGAGACTGTGCACATCTTCAAACTCGAGACTGTGAAAGAAAAGTGAGTCGCAGAGACGTTGAGAGGGACACAGGGCCCTCTGTCCACCGACGGGCAGAAGCGTGGACGCTGTCCGGGGGGCTCGTGGGGGCTCAGCGGCGGGATGGGTGGGGTTCGAAGGGGGCCTGCTGGGTGAGGCGGCAGAGGGTGGTTGCCCCCAGCGCTTCCCCCCATGGCACGTCTTGGGGGACCACCCTGGGAGGGGGCACTTGCCTCTCTCCTGCCGAGAGGCGTTTTCCGTTTGTGCAGCCGTTGATTTAAAGAGCGTGTGACTGCAGCGGTGTGTGTGGCGAAGGGCGTGGTTCTGCGTTGTCGTCTCTTAGCGTCTATGGCGAGCCTCCCACTAGGATCAGTGCTGTTATCTGTGCTGTCTCACCCTGAGGGGCCTGTGGGGTGACTCACATGTCTCTACAGAGTAAACACAGCAGGGATGGGCTGCGGGAGTGCACGGGTGGCTGCGCTCGGAGTGTTTGGAGACTTCCCGATAGAAAGATGCAGCGGTCCTGGACGTGGGCCTCGTGTCCTCAGCAACAGAGCAGGGGCCGGTTGTTTCCTGGCCCCTCTGCAGACCCTCCAAGGACACAGTCTGTGACGTCCCCAGGGTCCCCGCGAGCCTGGGAGCCTTCTCTCGAGTCTCGGGGCTGAGCCTCGCCTCCGCGTGAGGGGCGCGTGGTCGCTCTCAGCCCAGGGCCCACGCGTGTCTGACGGTGTTCCCCCTCCCAGGCCTCAGGAGGAGCCCACCACCTGGACCGGCTACTTCGGGAAGGTGCTCATGGCGTCCACCAGCTACTTGCCCTCGCAAGTGACAGAGATGTTCAACCAGGGCAGGGCCTTCGCCACGGTGCGCCTGCCTTTCTGTGGCCACAAGAACATCTGTGCGCTGGCCACGTGAGTTGGGGAGGGGGGCTGCCTCTGTCCCATGCATCCAGCCGGGAGCGGGGTCCCGGGCCACCGGGGATGACCTGCACACCTGGCCCTCTGGTTTAGACCAGAGTCTCGGGGACGCGGAGGGGGCCGTAGGTTGGACGCTGTTAGGGAACCCAGATGCCCGCCCCCACAGCGTCTGACCCTCCACGCCTCCTCTTCCCGTTGTTGCTGGGACATTTGGAGAGCATCATTAGTTCAGAACCGCGTGAGAGGGCCAGTTCCTGAGCCCTGGCCTCCAGCACGGGCAGCCTCACGAGGCCCGAGGCTCTTTATCTTCGTGTGTGGACTGTGTGTGTGCACGAAACTACACTCGCTCGTTTGCGGGGGGGGGCGTTCTTCCCTGGCCCGGCTAAAGGCCAGGCTGTTAGTTTAATAGGAACTTTGTGGAAGTTTCGGATCTAGAACTTGGTTGCTTTTTATTCTCACTAGAATCCAGAAGATTCCCCGATTGCTGGTGGGTGCCTCGGACGGGTACCTGTACATGTACAACCTGGACCCCCAGGAAGGTGGCGAATGCACCCTCATGAAGCAGCACCAGTGAGTCGGCTGCGCCTCTGCCAGGCGGGAGGGGGTCCCTGTGGGCAAGGGCGACTTGCTCGTTTTCCCAAAGCCAGGGACCCAGAGGCTCGGGTCTCTGCACGACCACCCATCGGTGTGGGTGCGAGCCTACCCTCCACGCCTCTGCCCGCGCCCAGCTCAGCACGCAGCAGAGACCAGAGCGGCTGGGGTGCACTTTTCCTGTGGGTGGGGGGTGTGTCTCGGGGCAGGGCCGCTGAGGACGCAGCTCAGCGTCGTGCACGGAAGCAGCAACCTCAGGGTGCCGTCTGTGATGTGGGGCGGGTTCTCCAGGGGCCTGGGATGCTGCTGAGACGCTGCTGTTCTCTTTGAAGAGAAGGAATAAATGTTAGTTAATTGGGAGGTAGTGCCGTTGGGTTTTCTGTCTTTAAACAGTGGTACCCTAATACTCTTACAATCAGGGCGAACATGGGGGTGATTTTGTTATTTTACAGCGTACTCTGGTTTGGTCTTCAGTCTCAGGAAACGCAGTGGGGTTGCCTAGGTCCAGCTCTCTCCATCAGACTGAACGTGTGTAAATCCCGGGGAACACACTCGGGGGAGTCACCGCGCGGGTCAGCGCAGCGTCACGCGTGGCCCTCCGGGCGGCCCCAGCATGGCCCTGACTTGTCCCTGCTGGTTTTTCTGTCCTCGTCCAGGTTGGACGGCAGCATGGAGACAACCAACGAGATCCTGGACTCCACGTCCCAGGACTGCCCCCTGGTGGCGCAGGCGTACAGCGCAGCCGTGGCCAAGGGCCCGCTCGCGCCTTCGTCCCCCACGGCGCTGGGTAAGGGCTGGGCCGAGCCTGGGGGCGGGGCCTGAGAGCTCGGCTCTCTTGCACTCGGGGGCGGGGCCTGCAGGCTCAGGCCGGCTGTTGTAAAGCACAGTTTCAAAGGCCTCCCGAGGCTGAGTCCATTTTCATCTTTGAGACAAAAGTAGCTCTCTGGCGTTAGGTGCCTGTGGACTGTCCACCGCCTGCCCCTACTCAGCTCAGATTCTGCCCCAAACCCTTGGTCTTGACCCTCCCGCCTGGGGCCCGGGTCAGCGGGCAGGCCCAGGCAGGAGGGGGCCGGCTCCCCCAGGCCGCCCCGGGCCCCGCCCCGGGCATGAGTGGTCGCGTGCTCTGCCCGCCGCACTCTCGCTCACTGTTTCACCCCGAGGTGAAGGCAGCTTGTGCTCCAAGGAGGCTCTGAGCATCCTTGTCCCGGTTCTGGGCACCCCCACCCCACCCCGGAGGGCTCTCCGCAGCCTGTCCCCTGGGTCCACACGGGCGCCCCGCTCCTTCCTGACCTTGCGGGTCTTGGAAAGTCAGCTCTCTCTTGGGTGGCTCAGGGCTGTAGAGAGCTCGCTGGTCAGGGCGGAGGTGAGAACTCCACGTCCTGTGGGCCGTGAGCCCCCTGCTGGCCCAGGTCCTGCTTCAGGGTCGGCCTCCCTGAGGGGCCGGCTCACCGGGGGCTTGGCCTGCCTGTGGGGACTGCCCACGGTTGGGCGGGCATCGGCGTCCCCGAGGGGACTGCCCACCAGGGCTCAGCCTGCCTGCCGCTCTCTCCGCAGCCTACACGGACGAGCTGGGCGCCGCGGGCGGCTCGGGGCTGGAGGACGAGGCCAGCGCCCTGCGGCTGGAGGATGACAGCGAGCACCCCCCCATGATTCTGCGGACGGACTGACCGCGACCTGTGACCTCCTCGGGCCCCGAGGCAGAGGACACTGGCTGACAGAGGACTTCGCAGTCATGCTGCTATGAACTTTGACCCAAGCTGGGGAGAGGATGGCAGAGACTTCTACAGAAAAAAGAAAAAAAAAAGATTGTAGCTGTAGGCTCATTCCATACTGTTGAGAAATACATTGTTTTCACTTCAGTGGCTTTTAATCCTGCTTATGAATTTTTAGCTTTTCGTTGGTTTTCTCTTTTTTTGCCAAAATCAACTGTTTGGTGAAGCCCTCGAAACACTTTTGCTTTGCATGTATTCATGTGCCAAGCCAGCCAGGAGCTCTCGAGCCCGCTCGTAACAGCCCGCAGGCGTCTGGGGTTTTCCGTCTGTACAGAGAGGTGCGGGCCGAGAAGGCGGCCCGGCGAGCACGCATCTGGTCCCGCTCAGGCGGGCCGGGCGGCGGCCTTGGGGGGTCCTCTCTCCCTGGAGCCCCTCCGGGACCATTTCTCTCCCCTCTCCCTGTTTTATTTTGTTAATTAAATTCTTTCCAAATTGGATTCTTCTGGGATTTCTTCTGCGGTAGACTCCCGTTTCTAGTCTTGTTTTCCGGGTCGGTGTTAAGAGAAAGAGGTTTTTCCTGAAAATTGAACACCTTTCCTTCCGACAGCCCGTGGGCTTGAAAGACAGACAGACGCCTGGGAGCACCAGAGCCAAGGGATGTCACGTACTCAGACTGCCTGGTCTCGGCTGTAGCCTTCCTGTCGAACAGCTGTATGTGTGGGCTGTGGGTTTGTCTAAGGGACATTTGTAGGTGTTCTTTTGTCCATAAAGCTCAGAAATCAGGTGGGATGGGCACCCAAATTGTGCTCTTAGCTGGACTGCCCCTGTCCGTGGGGTCCTGCCTACCTGAGTCAGAGGCGGGACGAGGCGGCCGGCTGTGACACCCCACTTAAAGGGTGATCTGTGCCTTTCTGTTTGCATCTTCCAAAACAGCTCGGCACGAGTGACGAGAGACTGTGGTCACAGACTCCAGTGTGTGCCTGGCTTCCCCTCTCATTTCTACAGAATCCAGACAACCTCGTATACCTCACACTCTGCATTCCAAACCAAGAGGCGTAGCCATTCAGGTTCTAAGGGACTTTTGCCTGGAGTCGATGGTGCCAAAGTCGGTTCTGGATGCTTCGGACAGCAACAGTGAAGGATGCAAGTGGGAGAGCAGTGGCGTCGTGTCCGCCTTCCCTCTGAGCAGAGGATGGGTCTGCGGTGTCCGTGCCAGGCTGTGCGTGTACCTGGGTCGTAGCCGTCGAGCAGCGTAACTGACCGCCCGCTTCCAGTGCCCTGGCGCTGGGGCCAGTCCCCACACCTCAGGCCACTTGCCTACTGGTTGGCTCTGAGGTACCCTGGGTGCATCTGCCGCAGAAATCTGCAGATACACAGCTTATCGCAACGATGTGAAGTGCCGTGTGAGAGGGGAGGGGGAGAATGGAGTCAGCTTCCCCCTCCCCAGAGCCTCGGCACGTCCATCCAGGGTCCCTGATGAAGTGGGACCCTCGGCGAAGGGTCTGGAACCCAGGCCTCCTCGGGGCCCTGAGCGAGAACGGGGGGGGGGGGGGGGGGCCGGCCCGCAGCCCCATCCGCCCGGCCACACCTGCAGCCCCGCCCTCTGTCTCCGGAACCAGCTCGGCGTCCGGCTCCTCGGTGGCACCTTTGGTGTGGAGACTGCATGTGGCCGCTCTGGGGCCTGAATCATCGGGGCGAGAGCTGCCTCCTCATCGATGGGTCCCAGCCTTGCTGGTGAGCCCCCGCCTCGGGTGTCTGGGGGCCTCGGATCTGCTGTGCCAGCTTTCTCTTGTCACGGGCATGTGGTTTCGTCTTTGGGGTCGGCCATCCCAGTGGACGGGCGCTCTCCCCGTCAGCCTCAGCCTCCCAGCCCCAGGGGCCCTGCCAGCCCAGGCGCCGTCTTCTCGGATGTGAGAACCCTCTGCTCACCCAGGTCGGCGTAACCTGTGCGCTGCCAGGAGGGGCCCTGGTTGAGAAGAACTCAAAGGATGGATGGGTGTTTGCTGCCCACCCCACTCCGCTGCATGCGGTCTGGGGTCCTGCAAGGGGCTCGGGCAGGAAGCAGAGGGGCAGAGCGGTCAGCGGCGGGACCCCTGCTACCACGCTGGAAGCACAGACGAGAAGGGGCTCGGCTGAACCCCGACCTCTACACCAGCGTGAATTCTTAGGTCACAGTTTACAAGCTTAAAATAGGATCATTTGTCGCCGCTGGGAGGCTCACCCAGTGGACTCCTGTGGATCGGGACCACACCCTTCACTTTCTAAATGATGGAGCCGAGTGTTGGGTTGAACCTGCAGTTAAGCAGGACTGAATTCAGCCCCCCGGTTCTACCACCTGCGGGCAAGGGGCCTGGAGCACCGGGCTCCGGACGGGACCGCGGGCGATCCCCAGCTCCCTGCCCTGGTGAAGGGTGACTCGACCGGGCGCCCAGTCCACACGGAAACAGAAACCGTTCTCACGGGACCAGATGCGTTGCTTTCGTTCAGTTCCGGGTCCCGGGCACAAAGCTGGTGGGAACGGGTATAAACTGCGTTCACACACCAGGATCTGTGCGGTTCCCGTCCGTCCCCGCCGCCCTTCTCGCTCCCGGACACCAGGAGGCGCAGGCGTTCACCTGGGGGCTGGAGGCTTGTGGGTCTCGGCGCGGAGCGCCGCCCCTGTGGCTGCGTTTCCCACCGGGGCCCTGGGGCCGGCACCGTCCCGGCGGAGACGGGGACGCGAACTCCTGCCTTCCTGGTCCCACCTGGAGCTCTCAGCCCTGCCCTCTGCGGGGGCTCTGGGCCCAGGACATAGTGGCAAGATTGGCCCGCTCGCAGGTCCGTCTGGAGAGGAGAGCAGAGCTTCTGCCTCCCCCACGGCCAGCAGGGACCACATGGAGACGAGATTGCACGTGCCCCGGTCCCTGCTCAGCGAAGGGAAACAGACGGCCATCCACGGGGCCGTCTCACTGGCCAGGTCCCACCGGCAGGCCGGCCGAGCTGCGCAAGTTCAGGGCTGCCCATGGCCCGGGCGCGGGGCTGGTGTGTGTCCCCTCTTCCCGCCCCCACCCCCGGAATCTCTGTAGCCCCTCTTCTGCATGCAGAAATGATGGGCTCTCTGGCTTTAAACGTGACACTGTAGGTAGCACAGCTGAAAACCCAAATGCATTATTTTACAAGTGTACTTAATCACCCCGAAACTCAAGGTGGGCGGGCTGCACACTCGGGCTGGGGTTGACGGCGTCAGAAATGTGAAAGCAGTGCTCGCAAGCCGCTGGCATCCTGACGGTGGCGGGCGGGGAGGCCCTTTATACAGGATTCTCTCTGTGACTAACATTTCTTACTGAAAATACATAATGATCACTAATCGCCAAGCAGATTTCACTGCTGCGTGTTTTAGTTCGCACCCAGGTCAAAACCCTTGGCCCGTGTTCTGCCTTTTCACTTTGTTGATTTTGCGAAGCACAAAAAATAATTGGATATTGAAGCCTGACCGGCCCTCAGCTTTCTCTAAGGTATCTGACCAGAGAAGTCTTTAACTTAGGAGAATTAAACCTTTTTGAAGCTGAGTTTTAAAGAGACTGTTGTGATTCCTCACCCCTGTATTTTCCTTCTTTACTGAGATGTAATTGAATTATTCCTTCTTATATTTTCTTTATCGGTGAGACTGTTGTGGGCACAGCCAGTATGTGTGGGGTGTGAGCTTGTGTGTGTGTGTGTGTGTGTGTGTGTGTGTGTGTGTGTATGAGACTGTATGTGTCTAAGCCACAGGTGTGTGTACTGATGACATTCCATACTAAACCAAGCTCGACTGGAAAGCCCTGGCTGGCAGCATTTTATAACTATGTTAAGAAAGTAAAACCTGTGCAGTTCTGTGGTTTTTTTTTTCCCCATTGATTCATTGTCTGCCATACATCTCATCGGTACCATATTTGAATGCCCTGTAACTCTACCTAGAATATTACAACAGAGTATCGGAAGCCTGCAGCCCGACTGAACCCTCACAGAAACCACTCCTGCAGGACCGGTTTCTGTCCTTTGTGGAATGAGTTCTGTGCTCCTTTCTGCTGGAAGTCTCGGCCTCATCTGAGAGATGGGGGTGGTATTAAGCAGGTCTGTGCCCCTGGGGCCCCCGAGGCAGCAGAGTGACGCTGTGGGCAGCGGTGGTCGGCCTGCGCGTGGCGGGGCGGAGGCGGCTCGCAGGCGTGTTCTGTTGAGAAGGGCTGGTCTGGCGGCTGCCTTCACACGGGCGTCCTCCTGGCATGGGGTTGCTCCTCACAAACTCTTACCTCTGGGCTGAACAAGCCATTCCTTTGATATCAAAGCCGCCTCTGAATAAGCCACCAGTGACCCCAGCTGGGGAGACAGAGGCCGGCTGGCGTGGCTGTTGGAGTCGCATCCCAGCCTGAGATCTTGGCGGCCCCCCCCACCCCCCGCCGACTATAGAACAGTGGCCGCTGTCCTCTCGGAGGGACACTGGGGCAGCTGTTACTTGCTGGGTGAGTCTGTGACTCTTCCCATATGCTGATTTTGGTTCCTGTTGAAGGGACAGCCTTTGTGATTTTTTTCCCCCCTACTCTATTAAATATTTTTTCTTTTTCTTTTTTTTTTTGAGGCTAAACACAGAGATTCCTGAGATCCTTTAGATCAAGCAGACACCTTTTCTCCAGGGAGGATGCAGGCGGGAGACTGGGGGGAGGAGGGCGGTGCAGGGTTGTACCCCCCCACTTTCCTTCTTGGATACAGAACCCCTGCCCCCACGCTGCTGGCTGCACGTGCCTGCCAGGGAGCTGGGCTTGTGGGGACCAGGGCACCCGGCATATGTAACATGGCAATACACGTTGTAAGCAGAGGGCGTTGTAAACTCCAACCACTGACTTTTGAGATGATGCCCTTGGAATGCCCTGTTCAAACCAGCTCTTCAGAGACAGCTAAAATCCTCAAGTGAACTTTATTGTTTTTAATTGAGGATAATTGCTTCCCAGGTGGCGCAGTGGTAAAGAATCTGCCTGCCAGTACAGGGGAGGCAAGAGATGCGGGTTCAGTTCCTGGGCCAGGAAGATCCCCTGGAGAAGGAAACGGCAACCCACTCCAGTATTCTTGCCTGGAAAATTCCCGTGGACAAAGCCTGGTGGGAGTCCAGAGGAGAGTCCATGGGGTCGCAGAGAGTCAGACATGACTGAGCGCACACACACATACAGTTGCTTTATAATGTGTTGGTTTCTGCCATACAACAACATGAATCAGCCACAAGTATACACATGTCCCCTCCCTCCCAGAGCAAGTGAACTTTGTAAACAAGAAGCCCTCGGCAGGTCCCTGCCCCTGCCGTCACCGAGGTCCCCGCAGTAACAGGGAGTAACGGTACGGGCGGCTGTCAGACAGCCCTGTGGAAACGCTGCTGGCCGCCCGCTCACATGGGCTCTTCCTTGCTCATCGCATGGCCTCCCGGGAGGAAGTGCCAGGGCAGGGTGGCATGGTCACCATCTGGGCCCAGCAAGGGAGCGGGGATCTGGAGGCCGTGACCTCTCCAAGGGGGAGGAGGAGGAAGAAAAAGGGATGATGCTGATATGGGCAGGTCTCCACTGGCTGTGCTTTCCAAGGGGACCTGCCTCCACAGTCCTCTCCTCCGGGTCCTGGGCAGCGACCTGGGAAGGAGAAACGCAGCTCGTTGTCTACTGGGCTTGGGGCTCCAAACCCAGGTGTCGGGGTTCCCTGAGCCTTGCAGCCCCCTCCTCCGCCCACTCCGCTTCCCTGAGAGGGCAGTAGGCAGAGGTCTGTCGTTGCACAGTTGCGGAGCTCTTTTTCAAGTAAAGTGTGAATATATTTGAAATTTGCATGAAACTCAAATAAAGTGTGAATATATTTACGAAGAACTGACTCAATGGAAAATATCCTGATGCTGGGAAAATTTGAAGGCGGGAGAAGAAGGGGACGATAGTGGATGAGATGGTTGGATGGCATCACCGCCTTGATGGACGTGAGTTTGAGCAAACTCCGGGAGTTGGTAATGGAAAGGGAAGTCTGGCGTGCTGCAGTCCATGGGGTCGCAAAGAGTCGCACACGACTGAAGCGACTTAGCACACATGCAAGGGAGGGAAACGCGACTCCCTTGACCAGCAGGAACCTGCAGGAAGGAAGGGTAACAGCCCCCATCCTGGGAGGCAGCCCCAGAGCTGCACCAGTTCTCACTTGCAGCCGGTGAGAATTCTGATCCTTTCACGTCTTCCCCAACCCCATACTTTGCTGAACATCTGTGATACATGCATGTTTTGAAAACACAAGAAGCCTTCACAGTTCCCCTCCATCCAAAGGGACGTGCCGACTCAGCCACAGGGGAGCTGAATTAAGGCTCTGGGGGCAGCAGAGAGGCTGCCCCCAACCTGGTCCTGACCTCCAGGCCCGCCGGCTCCAGATGGTTGAAGAACCCAGAGCTTCGTGGAGCCTGCTGTCTCTGTCACTTGCGGTCACGTGGTAGGGGTGCTGCCTTTTGCGGGGAGGTGTGCGGGGGGGCGGTTTATATTTGCATAAGCCGGGGGAGAGCTTGGCTACCAGAGAGCTCGGAGCAGAGGTTCGCAATAGCAACACAAATGCTCTGAAGCACTTAATGTAAAACTTGGTAAAGAAACAGGCCAGTTAAGACATGATTATCACCCGGGCAACATCCAGAGTGCATGTGGAGCCCTGGAATCCTCCAAAGGTTTTGCCTGACTTGATGGCTGGATAGATATGGTATTCACTTGTCCAAACAGAGGCCCCAAGAGCCTCCGCTCACGTCCTGAGCAGGAGGGGGAGGCAGGCTGTGTTGTTCCTGCTCCATAATTGGAAGGCAGCGGGGGCTGGTGGAGGATTTTAGCAACAGCAGTGAACTTGGTGGACACAGACACCCCCGCTCCGGGTTATAAACACAACGGACTTAACTGGGTTCCAGAGAAAGACAGAAATTCTCAGATTGAGAAATTCAAGGTCCAGGCAGTGAGACTGAGGGACTTCCCTGGTGGTCCAGTGGTTAAGACTTCGTCTTCCAGCACAGGGGGTGTGGGTTCGATCCCCACTCAGGGATCTAAGATCCCACTTGCCTTGCAGCCAAGAAATCAAAACACCAACCAGAGACTGTATCAGAACAAATTCAATACAGGCTTTTTAAAATGTGATCCACATTTTTTTTAAATCTTAAAAAAATAAAATAAAACCAAAGTGGTGAGACTGGGTTTCCAGCACAGGGGCCTGGGGGGGGCGGGGGCGCCGCTGGACCCCAGATATAAGACCCCCCACTTGGGGCTGGACACTGAATCTGTTTGTATTGGAGATGGGCACAGAGGCTGCTTCAAACTTAGATCCCTAAGAACTGACCAGTGACCAGGGGCAGGACAGCCCCAGCCACAGGCCTGAAGAAAACTGGGGACACCTGCATATCCAGGGGCCTCTGGAGTGGGTGCCAGGGCCTGGAGGGGTGGGCCAGTGCGGGGTGACTGTGTAAAGCGGGCAGAGTTTCCGCTCAGAGTGATACAGAGTTTCTGGTAACAGGCTGTGAAGGTGGTTACACAACATGTGAATGTGCCCCAGGCCTGTGCACTTGAAAGTGCTGAAAATAGGAAATTTTGTGATGTATATTTTACTATAATAAAAGCCCCCCCCCCAAAAAAAACTACTGGAAAGGAGGAGGCAGAATTATCATTTTCTGCCATGTGACTGTCAACCTGGAAAACCTTGAGAATGTGTTAGAAGCAATAAGAATGCTCAGCTAGACATGTGGTTACAAGAGTATCACTAGCGAGCCAAGCTTTTCTACAGACCCTCCATGCTTACTTAGAACACTGGAAGAAACCATTCCAACAGACTGTAACCTACAGGATGGCAAAGATATAGAACACAGAGTGATTAACTTCGTGAGGTGAGAAATGAGTAGGAATTCTAGGGAAAAGGCTACGATGTCTGGAGCTGTCCAAGAAATATTGGTTGAGCAAATAAATAATCATACATTTTCCAGAGGGACAGGAAAGAAACAAGAATAAAAGGAAAAAAATGTCCTGTTATTGTGTTGGGTTTTTTTTTTTAATGATGAACAAAGACATGGAAGCCTGTGGGTGGATATAAAGGTATACTGGTGGTTACAGAAAAATAAAAACAGCAATAATGACTTGTTGGGGATGACTTTAAATACGTGAACCCGGGAGTTCCCTGGCAGTCCAGTGGTGGTTAGGACTTGGCTCTGTCACTGCCATGGCCCAGGTTCAATCCGTGGTCAGGGAACTAAGGTCCCACAAGCCACTCCATGGGCTCCTCCCCGCCGCAAAGAAAAATGTGTAGCTGACAATAAAACACTGGGATGCATGTATGTGTATCACTGAATCACTCTGCTGTCCACCTGAAACCATCACACATTGTTAACTGACTATACGCCAATACAAAACAAAAGGTCAATGAAAAACACTGTTCCTCTTGCTTATTGAAAAATATATAAATTCAAAGTATTATGTATATCTAAATATGTGTGAAGAATGTTAACGCAATGACATGACCTAACTAGCTGTTCAAAAATAAGACAAACATTTATTTCACCATAAAGAAATTATTTATCAGGTTGTAGAGAAGCCCCAGAAAGACAGTAGGAGGGGTGAATTCGCGTTTAGAACCAAACCCCATACCCTCCAGAAATGCTCAGAAGGCTCAAACAAACCTCGTGCGCACCAGGACCCAGGGACCCACAGAGACTGAGCCAGACCGTGTCTGAGCATCTCCTGCGGAGCTACAGGTCAGCGTGGTCTGCCGCAGGGGCAGGGGCTCTGGGTGCAGCAGACCTGGGTATGCAGAAGCCCTCAGGAGGAGGTCGCCATTAACCCCACCACGGAGCCGCCAGAACTTACAGTGGACTGGGAAATAGACTCTTGGAGGGCACAAACAGAACCTTGCGCACCAGGACCCAGGAGAAAGGAGCAGAGACCGCACAAGAGACTGACCCAGGCTTGCCCACGCGTGTCCAGGAGTCTCCAGCAGAGGCGTGGGTCAGCAGTGGCCTGCTGCAGGGCTGGGGCCTTGGGACCTTTTGAAGGAGGTCACCATTATCTTCATTACCTCTACCCTAGTTTGGCCCCAGATAAATAACAGGGAGGGAACACAGCCCCGCCCATCAACAAAAAATTGGATTAAAGATTTACTGAGCAAGGCCCCCCCCCCATCAGAACAAGACCCAGTTTCCGCCTCAGTCTCTCCTATCAGGAGAAGGAAATGGCAACCCACTCCAGTACTCTTGCCTGGAAAATTCCATGGAAAGGAGACTGGTGGGCTACAGTCCATGCGGTCGCAAAGAGTCAGACACGACTGAGCGACTTCACTTTCACTTTCTCCCGTCAGGAAGCTTCCGTAAGCCTCTTACCCTTCTCCATCAGAGGGCAAACAAACTGAAAACCACAATCACAGGGAACTAACCAATCTGATCACATGGACCACAGCCTTGTCTAACTCAATGAAACTATGAGCCATGCCGTATGGGGCCACCCAAGACGAACGGGTCATGGTGGAGAGGTCTGACAGAATGTGGTCCACTGGAGAAGGGAATGGCAAACCACTTCAGTATTCTTGCCTGGAGAACCCCATGAACAGTATGAAAAGGCAAAAAGATAGGACACTGAAAGATAAACTCCCCAGGTCAGTAGGTGCCCAATATACTACTGGAGATCAGTGGAGAAATAACTCTAGAAAGAATGAAGACAGAGCCAAAGCAAAAGCAACACCTAGTTGTGGATGTGACTGGTGATGGAATTAAAGTCCAATGCTGTAAAGAGTAATACTGCATAGGAGCCTGGAAGGTTCGGTCCGTGAATCAAGGTAAATTGGAAGTGGTCAAACAGGAGATGGCAAGAGTGAACATTGGCATTTTAGGAATCAGCGAACTAAGAGGAACTGGAATCGGTGAATTTAACTCAGATGACCATTGTACCGTACAATGGTATGGACCTAACAGAAGCAGAAGATATTAAGAAGAGGTGGCAAGAATACATAAAAGAACTGTACAAAAAAGATCTTCACGACCCAGATAATCACGGTGGTGTGATCACTCACCTAGAGCCAGACATCGTGGAATGTGAAGTCAAGTGGGCCTTAGAAAGCATCACTACAAACAAAGCTAGTAGAGGTGATGTAATTCCAGTTGAGCTATTTCAAATCCTGAAAGGTGATGCTGTGAAAGTGTTGCACTCAATATGCCAGCAAACTTGGAAAACTCAACAGTGGCCACAGGACTGGAAAAGGTCAGTTTTTATTCCAATCCCAAAGAAAGGCAATGCCCAAGAATGCTCAAACTACTGCACAATTGCACTCATCACACACGCTAGCAAAGTAATGCTCAAAATTCTCCAAGCCAGGCTTCAACAGTCCATGAACCATGAACTTCCAGATGTTCAAGCTGGATTTAGAAAAGGCAGAGGAAACAGATATCAAATTGCCAACATCTGTTGGATCATCGAAAAAGCAAGAGAGTTCCAGAAAAACATCTACTTCTGCTTTATTGACTATGCCAAAGCCTTTGACTGTGTGGATCACAACAAACTGTGGAAAATTCTTCAAGAGATGGGAATACCAGACCACCTGACCTGCCTCCTGAGAAATCTGTATGCAGGTCAGGAAGCCACAGTTAGAACAGGACATGGAACAACAGATTGGTTCCAAATCGGGAAAGGAGTACGTCAAGGCTTTATATTGTAACCCTGCTTATTTAACTTACATGCAGAGTACATCACAAGAAATGCTGGGCTGGATGAGCTGAGAGAAATATCAATACCCTCAGATATGCAGATGACACCACCCTTATAGCAGAAAGGGAAGAAGAACTAAAGAGCCTCTTGATGAAAGTGAAAGAGGAGAGTGAAAAAGTTGGCTTAAAGCTCAACATTCAGAAAACTAAGATCATGGCATCCGGTCCCATCACTTCATGGCAAATAGATGTGGAAACAGTGGAAACAGTGACAGACTTTATATTTTTTGGGCTCCAAAATCACTGCAGATGGTGACTGCAGCCATGAAATTAAAAGACACTTGCTCCTTGGAAGAAAAGCTATGACCAACCTAGACAGCATATTAAAAAGCAGAGACATTTCTTTACTACCAAAGGTCCATCTAAGCTATGATTTTTCCAGTTGTCATGCATGCCTGTGAGAGTTGGGCCATAAAGAAAGCTGGGCACTGAAGAATTGATGCTTTTGAACTGTGGTGTTGGAGAAGACTCTTGAGAGTCCCTTGGACTGCAAGGAGATCCAACCAGTCCATCCTAAGGATCAGTCCTGAATATTCATTGGAAGGACTGATGCTGAAGCTGAAACTCTGATACTTTGGCCAGAACCGGCTCATTTGAACTGACTCATTTGAAAAAAACTGACTCATTTGGAAAGAACCTGATACTGGGAAAGATTGAAGGCAGGAGGAGAAGGGAATGACAGAGGATGAAATGGTTGGATGGCATCACCGACTCAGTGGACATGAGTTTGGGTAAACTCCGGGAGTTGGTGACAGACAGGGAGGTCTGGGGTGCTGCAGTCCATGGGGTCACAAAGAGTCAGACACGACTGAGTGACTGAACTGAACTGAATTGAATGATTCTATATGAAATAAATTTGGTATTGTTAAGTTTTTTTGCTTGAAAAAAGAACACTGGACATCAACAGCGAAAGATGACATTCTTAACAACTCGTATATTGAGGTGAAGGCTCTATAGGTTTTCACTGCCGTGTTCTTCCAACATTTTGTAAGAGTGACTTGGGGCTTCTCTCTGGCTGTGTTGGCCCCGGAGGCAGAAACAGAGAGTTTCCTTGGGGGACAGAAGGAGCTCAGGGCCACGGAACTCAGCCCGGGGGCCTCTGAGCTGTCCCACCCCAAGGACAAGGAAGCTGGGAGATTTATTCACAAACAGCCACTCAGAGGAGCAGCAGCTCCTGGAACACCGGTTTTCCTGCGTGTCCGGGCCACGGGCGCCCTCAGGCGGGGGGCGCAGGTATTCGCAGGTAGGCCGGTAAGAGGGATGTGGGGGACGTGTCCCTCCAGATGTAGGGGTTGGGGGGGGCATAGATGGAGGAGAGACAGAGGCGCGGGGGCGGGGCGAGAGAAGGACAGACCAGGAGACGGACCCGAGAGGGCGATCTGCTCCCAGCCCTAGCAGCCGAAACGGCCTCCGAGCCCCAGCTCAGACTCTGCCTCTGGTCACTGAGCCCTGCTGTCCCGACATCCCTGGTCACCCGTCCACCAGGACAAAGTCCTGCTTCCTGGGGTCTGTGGGCAGAAGAGGTAGCCGGGCGGCTGGACCCCAGCCCCTGCGGCCCCCTGCCCTCCCAGCGGTGTCCTCGGTCCTCTGCGCAGTTATCTGTCCTCCAGGACTCGAGGGCGGGGGGTGCTGGCGGGGCGAGGTGTCTGGAGGGCGCGGCAGACTCCGGGAGCAGGCTGGTTAGCGCGGTGAAATCCAGTTATTCACTCCCCCGAGGCAGAGGCGAGGTCAGCGGGCCAGAGGGGTCTGGACCCCGGCCTCGGGCCCCGCCCCTGGGCCCCGCCCCCAGCCCGGGCCCCGCCCCCTGCCCCTGGGTCCCGCCCCCTGCCCCTGGGCAGGCTATTCTGTCCGCACAGCAAACACTTCTCTCCCGGAGGGGCCGAGCCCTCTCCTGAGGTCAGGGACCCGTGGAGAGTCTGTAAGAGCCACTTCACAGGAAGCCATCCGCCCGCCTGTGTGAAGTGTTTGTGCAAGGATGTGCCTCTCAGCTCCTCTGGGCACAGAGCTGAGAGGTGGGAGGGCGTTTCTGGATCCTGCATCGTGGCGGTGGGGCGTTGCGGGTGGGGTGTGTTGTGGGCGGAGGCCCTCCCAGGAGAGGCTGTGGCGGCGGATGCCCGCCCGCCCCTCTCCAAGACCCTCAGCCTCCTGTCTGGGCCATGGCAGCTGGCGTCACCCCACAGGCCTGAAACCCCCTCTCCGGAAGGTGAGAAATCTCTTTTGCATCTAAGATCTCAGAAGAAATCATTTCTGCTCCAGCATCTCTGTCTGAAATCTTCTGGAAACCGTGTGAGGGTGGAAAAGGCCCCTTGGCTCCGCGGAACCCTCGCAGAGCAGGAGCCGGGCACGGGGCAGGCTGTCTGTCACCTGCTGGCCGGGCTGACCAGAGGCTGTCTCTTCTAGTGGCCTTATCAAAATATTTATTATCGTACTTTTAGTGTCATTTGTTTAATCACACGTTTCACATCGTTTCATTCTTAGGTGATTGGTTTGACAACCAGCTTGCAACATTTCTAAAAATTTAACAATCAGTTTTCAAGGGCCCATGTGAGCCAGCTTCGCCTACTGGATGGAATTTGGGATGAGGGGGGATGCGGATGAGGGGCTCGGGGCAGGACGAGGCAGGTGAACCCGACGAGGTCACAGCCTTGGGACAGTGGCTGGCCTGGCCTCCTGCCCTCGGTCTCCAGAAAAGCCGTGTGGTCCAAGCAATTGGCTGAACGCTTATGATGGGGGCATCCTGCCAGGCTGCTGCTGAGGGTCCCCTGCAGGCTGCCCACACCTCCAAGTGTCCGGCAGTGCCCTCATCCACACACTGGCCAGCCTGGGGGGCAGAGCAGTGCCTGACCGCTGAGGGCTCGGTCATCGAGAGAAGCACTTTGACAGACAACTCAGCACAGGAGCCAGGCCTCCGGCTTCAGAATCAAGGCTCCAATCCCCTCTCTCTTTGTGAGCTGGGTCCCTGTTGTAAGACGGGGTATACTCCCACCTGTCTCGGGGTCACTGAGAGGACCCAGGGGGCCTGGCGGGGGTCCACACCCGCTGAATGTTTGTTCCTGCCTGGTCTCAGTTGCCCGCTAACAGTGACATGAACTCTGACATGCGGTGTGAAACACCGTTTTATCCTGCTCAGGAGGGGTTCCACTGGGGGTTCCTCATATAGTGACAATCACATGTCCCCTGGGAGCTCTTTCATCTGCGGGCTCAGCGGGGCCGGACGTCCAGGATGGCAGGTGGTGCCAAGGCTGGCACCGCCCCCCCACCGCCCCACCGCCCAGAGCAGAGACCCAGGTGGAGGCCAAGAGAGCCTCCGTGACTCAGCCTCGAAGTCACCAGCATCCGGTGCTCCATGACCCCTGGCCTCCAAGTCTGAGGGGCCGTGGACCTGCTTCTTGATGGGAGAGGTGTCGCAGAGTTGGGAACCACATCTTAAAACCTCCACCAGAGACTTTGCCTGAACTGCTCCATAAATATTTGCTCGGCAGTTGGATAAGGAAAAAGACCAGCTTGCGGATTATTTTTAAAAAGACTACTTTTTTTAGAGCAGTTTTAGGTTCACAGCAAAATTGAAAGGAGGGTACTGAGATTCTTCCATTCACCCCCTCCGCCGACAGAGGCACAGCCTCGCCCAGGATCAAGGCCCCCGCCTAATGCGGGTGCATTTGTTACAATGGACGAACCTACACTGACGTGTCGTAGTCACCCAAGCCCACGGCTTACATTACGGTTCACACTTGCTGCTGTACATTCTGTGGGTTCGGATAAATGTATAATGACATGCATCCACCTTTACGGTATCTTACAGAGTAGTTTCGATGCCCTAAAAATCCTCAGTACCCCACCTATTTTTCCCTCCCCCACCCGCAACCCTAACAACCACTACTCTTACTGTTTCCATAGTTTTGTCATTTCCAGAATGTCATATAATTAGAATCATACAGAATGTAGATATTTCAGATTGGCTTTTTTCACTCAATGATCTGCATTTGGTTTCCTCCATGTCTTTTCAAGGCTTGGTAGCTCATTTCTTTTTAATCCCTGAACAACATTCATCGTCTAGATGGACCATCGTTTATCCATTCACCTACCGAAGGACATCTTGGTTGCTTCCACGTTTTGGCATTTTTGAACAAAGGTGCTATAATCATCCATGTGCAGGTTTTTATGTGGACAGACATTTTCCACACCTCTGGGTAAATACCAAGGAGTGTGATTTCAGGATCATGTCCAAAGGCAATGCTTCGTTTTGTAAGAAACCACCACACCATCTTCCAAGGCGCTGCACCATTTTGCTTCCAGCTTGTGGAGCTTTTTTGGGTCACAATTTGCTAAAGTTATTCACTTTGAGGTTGAGTTGGTGGCTCCTGCCCTTAATGCTACAGCCAGTTTGGCAGGAATTCAAGTCAATTTGGACACTGTGGCCGTGTGCTTCCCGGAACCAAGGCTCTGGGGCTGCTGGAGATGCTGGCACCTCTTTCAGAACTTGACGTCAGGGTGCAGCTCTGGGCATTGGACAGGCGGGCTGCCAAGACCCCCACAGCAGCCTCAGGCCTTCACAGCAGAGCCAGGCCTGGGGCAGCGACCCCTGGAAGCCTGGGGAGGCAGCCAGCAGAGCCTGGTCAAGAGTGAAGTCTCTTCCAGCTGACCCCTCGACCTATGACCCCTCTGTGACCTCACGTTTTGGCTGGGGGTGTCCACAACAGGGGGGCAGGGCTCTGCCTTTGTTGGTGGCCGGCCTGCTCAGAGCCGTTCTGGGCTTTTGGATCCACACCCCCCCACCCACCCATGCCCGCCCAGTGCCAGCTCCAAAGCCGCCTGCCCGCAGCTCCTCAGATCACTGAGTCTTTGATCCCAGCGGGTCCCACCTGAGAACCTTGATCTCCGGCCACACGCCAAGCAGAGTGTCAGGTTCTGGGGGTGGAGTCAGGCCCAGCCTCCGTGCTCTGGAGCTGGCAGCTTCATGGGAAGACAGACACAGAAGAGACAGCCCCAGCTCAGTGTGGAGGTGAACATCATTCCAGGTCCTGCTTTGAGGCCAGCAGGCGAGTGTCAGGGATTAGCTCCCTTGAGCAGGAGCAGACAACCGGGCTTTGATGGCCCAGAAAGGGGAGGACAGACAGGGGGAGGGTCAGCTATGCAAAGGCCCTGAGGCAGAGATAGCTGGTGTGCTGGGTGTTCTGCAGAACATGGGGGGTGATGAGGAAGGGGCAAGACTGCGGGGGGCTGGCAGGGCCCCAGATTTCACCTTGGATGTACCCCAAGTCCTGCTGGAGAGCAGTGGAGATCTGCAGCCCAAGCCCACCAAGGAGCCAGCAGACACAGACCCGTGTGACCTGGGGGCTGTGGCAGCTGGACTGAGGTCAGCACCAGCCCGGGCCTTGGGCTCCAGGAGGATATTGACCTTGCAGAGAGCTCTGTCTTCCTCGCAAGGCTGAGCCCCGTTTTTGTAAGCATCCACCAGGTGCTAGGCTCCATGGAGGGTGTTCACAAGCAACCAGGGGTCCTTACATCAGTACCAAATGGGTTTTCCCCATTTTAAAAGAAATCTGAGGCTCTGAGAAGTTGAGAAATGTGATAAAAAAGACACACAGTGGAGCCAAGGTTTGATCCAGGACTGCCTTGACACCAGCGTGGAGAGGCTGGTCAGCAGAGAGGGGGAAGGAAGGAGAGAGGAAGTGTGGAAGTGTGTGTGTGTGTGTGTGTGTGTGTGTGTGTGAGAGAGATGGTCCATCAGTGTCACTAGGGTACACAGCGGCGAGCGGCCCCTACCGGCTCAAGAGCTGATTTTGTGCCCTCTCCCATCTCCACGTCCAGTGACATCATGAGAGCAGCTGGACACCAACCACGGGGAAGCATTTCAGTTCAGTTCAGTTGCTCAGTCATGTCCGACTCTTTGTGACCCCATGAACCACAGCACGCCAGGCCTCCCTGTCCATCACCAACTCCCGGAGTCCACCCAAACCCATGTCCATCGAGTCAGTGATGCCATGCAACCATCTCATCCTCTGTCGTCCCCTTCTCCTCCTGCCCTCAATCTTTCCCAGCATCAGGGTCTTTTCCAATGAGTCAGCTCTTCGCATGAGGTGGCCAAAGTATTGGAGTTTCAGCTTCAGCCTCAGTCCTTCCAATGAACACCCAGGACTGATCTCCTTTAGGATGGACTGGTTGGATCTCCTTGCAGTCCAAGGGACTCTCAAGAGTCTTCTCCAACGGAGACATTTACACCACAGCAATTAACAATTGCGGCAAATCAGAGCTGGTCATCAGCTAGGCACCTGCCCGCCGCTGACAGTGTGTGAGTCTGTGTGAAACTGTGTGTGTGTTGAGGTCTGTGTGTGGGTGTCTTTGTAGGTTTGTGTCTGTGTGTGACTCCGAGTATTGGTATATCTGAGTGTGTGTCTGTGTGTGCATGTATATGTCTGTATGTGTCTTTGCGTTATCTCTGTGTATGTTAGCGTATACATGCATGTTTCTGCGTGTTAGAGATATGTACACGTGTGTCTGTGTGTCGTTGTGTGTGTGTGATTGTGTCTGTGTGTCTGTTGTGCGTGCCTCTGTGTGTCTCGCCTCTCGAGCTGAAGACTGAAGTTCGAGTGAAATCCAGTCTGAGCGAATAGGTGACACTCCAGTTTGCCTGCAAATGTCCTTGAAGAGGCAGAGGACACACCGCGGGGCTGCAGCCCGGAGGAGGGGTGGGGGCGGGGTGGGAGCCAGGCAGAGGCCGTGGTGGCAGAAATGAGAGATGAAGTCACAGGACAGAGTCTGAGGCGGTCTCCTCGGTCGGAGCCTGGGCAGAGGGGCCCCCCAGGGGCACCACGGGCCCCTGAGACCCTTCCAGGCCCGACCCTAGCCCTTGAGAATGAGATCATTGGAGAGGATTCACAGAGATAAAAATATAAACGTGGTTGCTTACAAAAATCACTGGAGGCTTGAAAGCCTTCATCTCCCCGTTGTCACGGCATTGACAATACAGATAAGGATCAAAGCGACCAGAAAAGACTGGAAGGGTTCTGTTACAACTCGAAGAAGCCTCAGGCTCTCTCCTCTCCCTGCAGAATATTCTAGATGAGACCCTCACCACCCTGAATGCACCCTCGCATGTCCTGAAAGAGCATCCCTTCTTGAGGTGTGCCCCCAGCTCCCCCAGTCTTGTGTCTGGCCATCTGACCGCCCCCCGGCAGCCCGGTGACCCGCACTGGGCCAACCAGGATTCTCTCCTGGACTTGGCACCGGGGACCTGGGAAGGGTCAGGTGTCTTGGGAGGTGGTGGTGGTGGCGGTGAGCCGGAAGCTGTGGGTGGCCAGAGACAGACCCCCACCCTTGCTGCCAGCATTCCTGTCCCTGATTCCAACCGCTTGCGATGCCCAGCCCCACCCACCCTGGCCCTGGCCCCGGTTTCATTACATGAGCTGGGCTGACACCCCCTGAAACTTCCCGAGTCCTGATCTGGGCCCCCAGCCCGGCCCAGCCCGCCCCATGCAGCTGGAGGTGAGCTGTCCCTTCCATACACTGACCCCAGTTTCCCGGCTTCAGCATCGCCTCCTTAGGAGTCTTCCCTGAGCGCCGGTCCAGGAGCCCTACCCCGATATGCTCCAGCATCCTTCACCGTGTTTACTGTAAGTTGTCACCACGGAAGAGAGAGACCCACTTGTTTTCAAATGCCTCCCTGTTCCTGCAAAAGCCACAAGGGCAGAGGCCTCGTCTGTCTGCACTGATCGGGACCCTTGGCGCTGCACGTTTCAGAAACCCAGTTCCAGCTGTCTTGAGCAAGACAGCAAATGCATGGTTTGCGTAACTGGGGCATCTCCAGAGATGTCGCCAGCCCTCTGGGGCTCTGTCCCTCCGTCAGCCTCTCTGTGCAGCCCTTTCATGCTTGGAGCCAGGGTACAGTGGTCACAGATGCCACGGAACAATCTCCCCAGGCGGGAAGCCCTCTCCCACGTCCATGTAACAGGGCGCAGAGGGGCTTCGGTCTCCCAGTCACTGCCGAGTTAGTCACCACAGCTTGGGCTTGGAGCATCACGGCTGACCCGCTGTCACGGGACTGGTTCTGCAGAAGGACGTAGGGTCACTTAGGGGCTCCTCCAGCCGAAGGACAGGCGTCATATTCTCTGCAGGGACCACGTGACTCTCCAGCACCCACACCAGCTGCGTAGGGTTGGCCCCCACGTGTGGACTGACTGTCTGCGTCCTCCTAGACTCATGCGGAACCCTAACCCAGGTGTGATGGTGGTAGGAGGTGGGGCCTCTGCGGCCATCAGGTCAGGAGGGTGGAGCCCTCGTGAATGGGATTTGCTATTGTTGTTGTTTAGTCTCTCAGTTGTGTCCGACTCTTTGCGACCCCAGGGACTGTAGCCCGCCAGGCTCCTCTGTCCATGGGGTTTCCCAGGCAAGAATACTGGAGTGGCTTGCCATTTCCTTCTCCAGGGGATCTTCCCGACCCAGGGACTGAACCTGAGTCTCCTGCATTGGCAGGCAGATTCTTTACCACTGAGCCACCTGGGAAGGCCCCATGAATGGGATTAGCGCCCTTATGAAAGGGACCCCAAAAGGACCCCAGAGGGCCCCCTCACCACTTCCTCCACGTGAGGACACAGGGAGAAGCCATCGTCTATGAACCGAGAGCAGACCCAGGACAGAAGCCGCCAGCACCCTGACTTTGGACTTCAGCCTCCAGAACCGCGAGATAGAAATCTCTGTTGCTTAAGCCTCCCAGCCCGTGTCACCCTGTTAGAGCGGCCCGAGCATCTGTGACTGACTGGAAGGCGGGCAAAGGAGTAAACACACAGCTGGCTCCCCCCTGCCCACCTCCAGCTCTCAGGGAGGCCTCGGGGGACCCGCAGACCTGCTCCGCCGTGACCCGGGACGCAGGGCTCAGCCCCCACTTATCAGCCGGAGAACCCGAGTCCAGTGAGCGAAGGTCACGTCTGGCCCAGTCTGGACGCAGGTTGGAAGAGAATCTCCAGACCCAGAGTATTTCAGAAAGGAGTGAGTTTATTAAGAACTGAGAGCAGAGATAATGAGGGCACTGTGAGCTGACCCCGCCAGCCCCGGGAGAGCCGACCTCCTTCATGGGTTAGTAGCTGATGTTTACAGCCTCAGGACAAAGAAAATTCCTGCTGGAACGGTGGCATCAGGAGATGGGTGAGGGCGGGTGTTTTCACTGATCATGGGGTCAGGAAGCTGGCCGGTTTCGATCAGGGGAGCCCATGGCAACGGTTGCTATGGGGCTCAGTCAGATCCGGAGACGACCCTGGTGTGGGGCCTCGCATCTGCGCCCTCGGCACAGGGCTCCACAGCGCTGTCCGGACGCCAGGGCCCGTGGCCTCGCGTGCCTTCCCAGAGCGCTGAAGAAAGCCAGGCCGGGGCTGCGGGCTGGGGCCGCCGACCTCCAGAGCTGTCAGCTTGGGAGGTCATGGGCGTGGGCGCGACTAGGAAAGAAGCTAGGGGCTCCGTTCCAAGGGGATGTGTCCGGCAATGCTCAGGCATGGGAGGAGGAGCCAGCAAGCCCGGAGCGGAGAGCATGCTGGCAGAGACGAAGGCCCGGGGCAGGCCTGGCAGAGGCGTCTGAGCATGGGGATCTGGGGGCGGAAGGCCCATGGGCACCCGAGGGCCGGGCCTGCTGGGAGAAGGCGGGGGAAGGTGGGGGGGACCATGGCTGTGCCCGGAGGGGACTCCAGATGGTACCCGAGCAGCTTTGGGCCCGTAAGACGGTAAGATAGCCCTGGTTGGTGGTTCAGAGGATCAGGACTCCCCCTGCCCTGGCCCCGACAGCGCACCGTCTCACGGATGCAACAACCAAGGCCGGGGTCAAGGTGTGACCTGCCCAAGGTCACAGGCTGCGAAGCTGGGAGAGAGAGCGCCCCAGAGACACTCCTGGGTGGCTGCTGCCTCCCCTCAAACTGCAGATCCCTGGGCCCCCAGTGGCTCGGAAGGCAGCCACCGCCATCAATTATTAAATATCCCTTAAAAGCCCAAGAAAACTGAGAGGGGCTGAGGCAGGGCAGGCTGGAAGCTGTCAGACCTCACGCGGCCTTTGGCTAAAAAGGGAGAATTAGGTCGGGGTGGGGGTGGGGCGTCAACCCACAAACCTCAGAAGCTGGGAGCTCCCAGGTTTGAGCCTCCCTGGGCGAAGGACAAGCCTGCTGAGAATGGAATTTTGCAAACGACGGGAGGGTGTCCGGGTCGCCTGCGTCCCTGTGACACCTTGAGACCGACGTAGTGACGTGATCCCCGTGTCAGCCACATGGGTGGGCGGGTGGACGGAGGCCTTGTCTGAATCCTCCGCCCTCTTGGGCTCCACAGGCAAATGCCTGAGGACCCAGGGGCAAATGTTTGGCCGAGGGCAGGGCACGCTCTTTCTTTTTTCTTATTTTTTTGGCTGCTCTGCAGTAAAGAATCAGCCTGCAATGCAGGAGCTGCAGGAGAGGCGGGTTCGATCCCTGGGTCAGGAAGATCCCCCTGGAGGAGGACACAGCAACCCACTCTGGTAAATTTCTCTGCCTGGGAAACCCCACGGACAGAGGAGCCTGGCGGGCTGCAGTCCACGGGGTCGCAATGAGCCGGACACAACTGAAGCAACCAAAGCATTCACACACACGAGGTCATGAAAGTGGGCCCTGATCCATCAGGAGAGAGATCCTTCGAGAAGGAGGAGGTTAGGACAGACATACGGAAGCATGACCCGGTGAGGACCCAGGGGGACGACAGCCGTGGGCAGCCAAGGAGAGAGGCCTCAGGGGAGGCTGACCCTGCGGACACCTTGATCTTGGACTCAGCCTCCAGAAGTGTGAGATCATAAGTATTGTTGTTTAAGCCGCCCGAACCGTGGCACTCGGTCACAGCCTCCCAAGCAAACTAATGCAGAGCCGACATCTATCGTCTGTCCCAAGGAAGGTTCTGGTGGGCCAGACTCAGGCCGTATGCCCGTCCCCACCCAACCACCGTGCTCCAGTGGGTGCTGTCCCTGACCGGCCTCCTGCGTGACCAGCGGCAGTGGGACGGGGAAGCTCTCTGAACCAACACGCACTATGGCAACCCCAGCCCACCCCCAACGTTTCAGGGCCCGCGGACCACCATCGACCCCTTCCTTTATAGGTGGACGAACGCAGACACAGATCAAGGTCACCCAGAGAGTCAAGGACAAGTCTGGGCTTTCTCTGGGAAAGCCTGAAGCCTATTAAGTCCTTAAACGCATTATCTTGGGACGTGCATTGAGTTCCTTAATCCTCGGAGAGGGTTAGGAGAATTCAGCCAAGATAAGCTCCTTCCAGGGACAAAACACCGCCCTCCCCCAGCACTTGCTTCTGAGAGCTGGCACCCACCCCTGGAGGATAGAGGCCCTGTAGCAAACACCCCTGGGCCTAAGGATGCT
Source organism: Cervus canadensis (assembly GCF_019320065.1). Lineage (NCBI taxonomy): Eukaryota > Metazoa > Chordata > Mammalia > Artiodactyla > Cervidae > Cervus > Cervus canadensis. Next base: position 32,455,648 of record NC_057417.1, on the reverse strand, counting down.
GCTGCCCGTAATAAGAGCAAACAGCAGAGGTGTTGTGAGCCCAGGAAGGCTTCCCCGGGGACAAGGCATTCTGGGCTAAAAACCCATGAAAGAAGGATTGTGGAGTCTGGAATTCGGAGTCAGATCTGCTCCTCAGAGTGCAGGGACTGAGGCAGGGGTCAGATGGGGGAAACAGAGGCAACATGAGTCAAACGTCTCCACCTTCCTAAGGACCTGGAAGGCCGGGTATGAGTGGAGCTCCCTGCCAGGATGTGGGCATGGCAGTTAGCACTGTGCTGACCTCCGACCTCTGGACCTGGATCCTGGCCAACCCCAGCTGGGTGAAACACAACACGTGAGTGAAACCAGACACCGCAGCCTGCGTACACACACATGCAGGGGTCCCCTGGGTCACCCCTGGGTCTCAGGGTCCACACACCAGCCAAACAGCTGATCATCAGGGGCCAGGACTGCTCGGATGGGGGAACCCAGGGTGATGGCCTGGGTCAGGGGTCCCTGACTGGAGCTTAGGAGAAGTTCTCCTTGGCAGTGCCCTCCTGGCAGAATCTGGGCGTGAACAGTGAGGTGGGCGGAGCTGGCGGCAGCCAGCCCTGAGGACCTGAGAGCCCGGCTAAGGAGCTCGGGTTTGTCCTGAGGGCAGGTGGGAGCCATAGAAGGCTCCGGAGCCATGGGCAGCACAGTCAGCTTTATGCTGGGAGGGACGCCACAGGCAGAAGAGAAAGGGGGTTCAGAACAGTGGCCAGGGGCCAAGGAGACAAATGGAGAAGGGACCCCGGGCTGGAGTCCAGGGCTCGGGAGTTGGAGATGTGTTTGAGGGGCCCTCAGAGGAGAGGACTGTAAGACCCTAGGCGTGGGGTGGGGGTGGGGGGGAAACGGCGGTGTGCTGGGACGCCTTAACAACTGGCTCTCTGGGGGGACAAGCCCTAACTCATAGCCTCTGCCAATGCTCCCGCCCTGGCCGATTTCAGGATACCCACATGACGTCAAGGAAAAGAGCTGGCAAGAGGAACGCAGTGGCCCACCTGAACACTTCCGCCACCCAGATGCAGTGGACGTGGTCTCAAAAGCTTGCTGTTGCTGGGCAGTCGCTAAGTCGTGTCTGACTCTTCTGTGACCCCATGGGTTGCAGCCCGCCAGGCTTCTCTGTCCATGAGATTCTCCAGGCAAGAATACTGAGTGGGTTGCCGTTTCCTCCTCCAGGGGACCTTCCCAACCCAGAGATCACATCCACGTCTCTGGGGTCTCCTGCATTGGCAGGTGGATTCTTTACCACTGAGCCCCCGGGAAGCCCCGAGGATGTATCACCTTGGTGGTTGTTGTTTGTCCTTCAGTTGCTCATTTGTGTTTGACCCTTTGTGACCCCATGAACTGCAGCACGCCAGGCTTCCCTGTCCTTCACCATTACCCGGAGTTTACTCAAACTCAAGTCCATTGAGTCAGTGATGCCATTCAACCATCTCATCCTCTGTTGCCCCCTTCTCCTCCTGCCCTCAATCTTTCCCAGCATCAGAGTTTTTCCCCAGTGAGTCAGCTCTTCTCATCAGGTGGCCAAAGTATTGGCGCTTCAGCTTCAGCATTGTTTAATTAATTTTTAACAAAGGCTGAGTTTAACAACCGTCGAGCAGAATTTCCTAAGAATGTAACTGTCGGCTCGCAGAGCTGACAGGAGCACCTCCAGCACAGCGCTGGGAACCTGGAGTGTGGCATCTAGAAGGTTCCCTCACTGACTGCATGGCGGGGTAGGGGGTGGGGGGTACGTGGGACTGTGCCCACTGCCCCCCAAGGGCCACCTCCAGCCTCGTCCCCGGCCTGAGGGACAGCCTGGCCCCAGATGCCAACCACGCCCGCAGATCCAGATGCGCGTCCCTGGTAGAGACCCACACCCCCTACATGCTCTGAGGGCCCCAGTGGCTCCTTTCCCCACCTGCTGCACCACAAGGGGAGGGGGACCCCCAGCTTGAGTCTGTCCTGGCTGTGGTTCCCCCACCCTGCAGGCTGAATATTCTCCAACTGCCCAGGGGGAGGGGTATCTGCCACCACCAGACCACGCCCGACACTGGTCAGCTGTCACAAGACCCCTGAAGCCGAAGCTGTTACTCTCAATAAAGCAACCCCGAGGAAACGAGTTGAATGTCCAAGTCCGCCCCCGGGAGGGACAGCGCAGCCTCACCAAGGAGTCCTGCTCGCCTGGCGCCGGCTTCATGCAATCTGTTGTTACCCGACTGTCAAGATGCCCCGGGGAGTTTTATTGTCGGTTCTGCCGATCGCGGTCAACAGCCACAGTGCCAGGCTTGACAACCGTCACAGGTTACTAATGTAATTAGCTGCGGTGACACAGCTACTGTTGTCAGCCCATTTTACAGGCCCCACGGCTGGGAGGTGGAAGACTCAAGTCAAACCCAGATTTGTCTGATGGCAAGGCTCAAACCCAGGCTTCCCAGGTGGCTCAGTGGTAAAGAATCTGCCTGCTAGTGCAGGAGACATGAGACACGGGTTCGATCCCTGGGTCGGGAAGATCCTCTGGAGGAGGGCATGGTGACCCACTCCAGTATTTCTGCCTGGAGAATCCCACTCCAGCATTCCTGCCTGGACAGAGGAGCCTGGTGGGCTACAGTCCAGGGGGTCACAAAGAGTTGGACATGACTGAATGACTTAGCACGCATGCACACAAAGGCTCAAATCTAGCCTCTCTGCTCTCCCGAGCGGGGACAACGATGAGGTATGGGGCAGGGCACCCTATGTCACAGGCCATCTGGGAACCTTAACAAGGAGCGAAACTGCCCAGGGATGAGGGTGGTATCAGTAAATCCCTCCCTCTCTCTGTCTGCATCTCCTCCATCTCTATTTCCATCTCTGAAACATCCTAGTCAATGACCTCGCCCTGCCTCCCCTTACAGGGACCCCGCCCCCTCCAACACTGCTTAGAGAGCAGTCTAGACAGAAGTTCTCCTGGACGGATAACCCGTCCACCCAAGGAGAGGTGTACCTTGCTTGGTTGACTTTTCTGGATCGGCGAATTATCATCTTTATAATCAGAGGAGACAATGCAGCTATTTTCAGCTCGGGAACAAATGAGTGCCATGGTAGATCCAACCCCAAAGTCTGGTGCCGGGGAGGCCGACTCCATCATCCTCACGGCTGGCAACCTCCTCCTGCTGGGGAGGGGCTCGTCTACAAGGCAAGGACGAGGGAGGCAGGCAGGAAGCCTTCAGGAGTCCCAACGCCAGACGGGGCCCCTCAGCTTTACCGGGGCAGATCCTGAGAGGGTGGGGGCGCAGCCTGGGGGGCACGCAGCCCGCAGGGCCCCGGGGCACCCTGCATGGCTCTGCTGGGCACGGCGGCCCCGGAGACTGACTGCTCGGGTGTTTTCTCAGCACATGGGAACAGATGGCTCCAACTCCCACCCACGGAAGCCAAACATTTCCCTGGTTACCCTGCTAATTTGCTCACAAGGCTCCTCTTGTAAATAGAGAGTACAAAGGCTCCTTCGCGCCGCGTGTCTGACGAGCAAATTCCGACTCCACGGGGGAGAGGCCTCAGAGGGAGCACAGCGAAGTCCCAGGTAAGCCCCAGGTAAGGCCGGGCGTGGGCCAGGCGTGGTCAGGAGCGGCGGCCATTCGGGGCCATTTTCCTGCCACTCCCCAGAGCCTGGCTGGGAAAACTCGGGCCAGCCTGTGGCACGTCTTTCCTCATCTGTGAAATGGGCGTGTTGACGGCAAGCGAGCCAGACGCGAACCATCGTTTGTTTGGGTGCTCTAGGAACCCGGGGATCTGGGAGTCTGGTCACCCTGTCTGCCTTCCTCTGGGGTCAGCTTGGTGGCTCCAGGGTCCTGTCCCCAACCCCAGTGGTAGCTGGTTCACCCAGACCCTTTCACTGACCCAGACCTTCTCCAGGCTGGGCCCCGAGGCTCAGAGACGGGCTGACTCCTCGAGGCCTCTCAGCTTGGGCAAATGTTCAACCTTGGGCAGACACCTTCCCTCCCCTGGGCCTCACCCCCATCTGTATACTGGGGTGTGCTTGGGCCTTCCTTCAGAGGCCATGAGGGTCTGGTGACCCCCAGTGAGTGCTCAGGGTCACCCCCCGACATGCTCAAGCCCGGGGGAGGTTCCGTGCGCGGGGGACAGTGGTGCTGAGCCTTCGTGGGTAGATAGGAGTTGGCGGGATGGGGAGGGGTGTGTGTGGATGGGGGTGGAGGGAACTAGGTGGGCAAAAGCTTGGGCAAAAAAAGAATCGCCTTGTTGTTGGGGGAGGGGAAGCCTCGGGGAAATTGGGTGTGGCTGGGACCTCAAGGGAGGGGCTGGGGGTGGGCAGTCCAGGGTGGGTGGGAGCGTCGTGGGGCAGGTTCGGAGCTGCAGGAGGTGGAGATCAGAGCTCAGGTGCGGCAGCCAGCCAGGGTCCCCCGAGGCTCCCATCCCCCACTGTCCTCGGCGGCTGTAATGAAGAGCTCTTCCAGCTAAAAGCTCCTGGAGCCTGGCCAGCAGCTGCCGCCGCCCTGGCCAACCTCCAGCAGGGCCCCGGGGAGCCTTCATGCCCGCTCACTGCCTGGCCTGGGGTGTCCTGAGGGGCGGACCCCAAGATGCCACTGCTGGCTCGGGGCCCCGGTCCCAGAAACCTGGCCCCGGGTGTGCCCCCCTCTGACCTGCAGCCCTAGGGGCCTGGGGGGTTCTGGGGAGCAGCGTGCCCCACCCCAGGACAGACAGGGGTGGCTGAGGAGGGACACCATCAGCCTGACCTTGCTGTGTGGCTTGGGCGAGGCAGCCGGCCTCCCTGAGCTGGGCCCCTCCCCTCCTAGACTCACTGCGAGGGTCTGAGCAATGACCTTGGCCCAGGACCGGCTCCCAGCGCTAGCTGTCAGTGCCACCCCCCAAACCCTGGGCTGCTCAGCACCACACAGGCCGTCCCTGCCCTCCTCGGAGAGAATCCTGGGGTTTTACTTATTCAAGTTGCCTTTTTAGCCCAGAGGGTTGCGTCTCATTTTCTCCAAGTTGACACCACGATGCTCGAACGCAGAGCACAGGCAAGGGTGAGCGGACTGCGTCCCGGGGTGTGATGCCGGCAAGGCTTGGGCTGGGGGTCCCGGCCAGCCCACGGGGCCTTTCCGCCTGGGTCAGAAGCCTGGTTCCGGGGCCTGCCCTGAGGTGACCAACACCACCGTGTCCTGGGGTCACTGTGAGCGTGGACTCCGGCTCGTGTGTGGTGTGGCTGTGAGCAGGGTCATGGTTACAAGACCCTCTGTTCCCTCATCCCAGCCTCCCCACCGCCCCACTGGCTTCCCCAGCCCTCAAAGGGGACTCCGGTCCCTGTATGAATTAGAAGAGGTGAGAGGGGAGGTGCTCTGGGGGGAGACCCCCGTCCCTCCACCGTCTGCGGAGGCCCGGCCCTGCCCAGCGCGGCAGCTGGCAGACCCAGGTCAGCACCCAGCCTCTGTCCGGGGGGGTCTCTGTCTGCCTCTCCCTCCCCAGCCCCTCCTGCCGGTCTCTGCCTGACTCTTGGCTGCATGTCCCGGTCGATGGGAAGATTCTAATGGGCTTTAAGTTAATAAGTTGGGAATAAATTAGGTTTGGGCTCTGCGGGAAGCAGATGGACTGGAACAGCCCTCGCAGTGGTGGGGCGGGGTGGGGAGGGAGCGTGGCGGGGTGCACCTTCTCCGCCCCCCACACCCCGCATCCCGACATGTCATTGCAAACATTTTCAACATAAGGAAGAGTCGGAAGAGTCATGCCGGGGACCCCCAGAGGCCCCCCCAGAGGAGCCTGCCTGGAACCCACTCTGTTTCTGAGAGTCCAGCTCTCCACCCCCTCTTCTCCCAGCAACCCACCTTCCTTCAATGCAGTTCAAAGCCAACTGCAGACACCAGGACACTTCACCCCCACACCTGCAGAGTGGCAGCTAGAGGTCAATATTTGGGGATTTTTCAGACAAAATTTACCAACAGTACGAAGGCACGAATCTAAAGTGAACATTTGCTAAGATTTGACAGATGGACATGTTGGATTAGCCAAATCTCTATCAAAACAGAGAGCGTTGCTCACCTGATGCCTCCCCCTCCCCCTCCCCAAGGGTTAGCATCGGCTGGAATTACCCTGGATTCATCTTGTCTATTCTAGAATTTCACATGAATGGACCCACACGATAAGAGTTCTGCACCTATCTTTCCCGGGTCTGTCTTTTCCATTCAGCATAACTGCACTTGATGTTCATCCGGTCACTGGGGGCGGCAGCAGCGTGTTCCTTTTCACTCCTGAGTAGTATTCCATGGTAGGGCTGGGACACAGTCTGTTTAACCATCTTTCCTTGCAAGGCCCCAGGCTGTTTGCAGGTTCTACTATTATGCATAAAATCTGTATCTGCCCTTTTTGTGGACATTTATTTTTGAGATTAACTTGAGTCCCTCCCTCCCTCCAAACAAACCAAGCTCACTCTATAGCTGGAGGGGACAGGAAAATACCCTAATACACCCGCTGGTCTTTGGGTTGAGCACATTACTCCCACACGGAGTCTCGTTGGGGGGCCGTGGTGGTCTGGGAGGCACCGACTCCCTGGGAAGGGATGGACAGTGAGCGGGCGGGCTGGTAGCTGTTGTCACTGCAATGGTGGGAGTTATTCTAAAACGTCCGCCTTGAGCCCAAAGTGCCTCCCCTGAGACCACCTGGAGAGTTGGTTAGATGGGCCACCAGCAGGAACAAGCCCAAGAGCCTCCAGGAAAACCATCACCCTTGTGAAAGATCGAATGTAGAGTATTGCCAACAATACGTGGTTCTGGGTCAAGCAAAATTTCAAAGTACCATTGTCAGGGGTAAACGATATGGTTAAGAAATATTTAAGGGGACTTCCCTGGTGGCCCAAGAGCTAAGACTCTGTACTCCCAAGGCAGAGGGCCCCAGTCTGATCCCTGGTCAGGGAACTAGATCCCACATACTGTAACTAAAAGATCCTACATGCTGCAACTGAGATCAAAGACTGTATGTCTCAACTAAGACCTAGCACCACCAGTAAATAAAAAAAATTTTTTAAAGAAACATTTTTTTAAAAGAAATATTTAAGGTAGTGGCTTGAAACACTCTCAGCTAGATGAAAAGGCTTCTAAGAATCTTAAAAGCAGGCATCTCAGACTTTCTCTATTAGACTAGAGAGCTTCTGAAAATCGTAGGGACCTTGTTCCTCAGCCCAGCGCTGAGAGATGTGTGGGTGCAGCTTTTACCTGTTAATAGTGAAACGGCTTATAATTTGATACACAGGAACCCCACAACGGTTTTAAAACAATTATATCAGATTGGGCTGAGCAGCTGAGCCAAATCTCTGCTGCTGGGACAGAACCCACTAGCCCACCCACCTTCCCACCGACTCGTCACATGTGCGTGGGGAAGGTTACAGGGAGGGTCAGCTGGGGTCAGAACACTCTGGGCTCTGGGTGTTAGCCCTGAAGACCCTGAGGGGTCACGGGAGAGTTAGTACGAGCAGGATGGCTTTTAGGAAGCTCTCTCTATCTGCCTAGCAAGCTGGGAGGAGGCCCGGGTAGGATCCCACCGACAGGTGACTTTGGGAGGAGCTGCCAAGGCCCCTGAGAGCAGCGCCCAGCACCTGCCGAGTGCGGGCCGGGCTGGGGCCTTGGTCCCCGACGGTGGCAGCCCCTGGTCACTCTGGGGCATGGAGCAGACCCCACCCCACCCTCTCCCTGCGCCAAGTCGCCGCCTCCACGAGCCTGGGTGACTGAACAGGGTGACGGCGGGCCCCTCCCTCGGCCCTGCCACAGCCCGTCACCTGCTTGCTCCAGGAGGCCTTAATTGGCTGCGTTTTGCAGCCTGGCAGAGGGCGCTTCTCCAAGGGGAGACCGCTCACAGGGACGGGAGGACAGGCATCGACGAGCAGGGTCTTTGCTGCCGTCAGCGAGGCTGGGGTGTTGTCGGCAGTGACAGCGGGCCAGGCCCCAGATCTCACCCACAGAGAACACTTTCCCGGGTCTGCCACTCGCCCCCGAGCACTCAGCAGGCAGAGCCAAAGACTCGGCCCTGCCCGATCGATGGCTGCGGACTTCTCCGGGTCTGTCTGCTTGCAGGTAGAACGGGGATGACGGTAGGGGTCCCCGGCACAGGGCAGCTGGGGGACGCAGGGAAGGATGTCTGTGAATGTGCACTGAGGTCTCAGCAAGCGTCAGGCCCCCTCCCTGGTGAAGAGGGCCTCGTCTTTTAGTCCTCACAACAGTCCTTCCGGTTCTCCTTTTCCAGGCAAGACAGAGAGGGGGTGAGTGGCCTCAGCCCACACAGCAGGAGGGCCGAGCTCTCGCCAGCTGCTGAGGGCTGAGGGTCCCCGGGGGGGAGAGGAAGTCTTCCTATCTCCCTCCGAGGGTAAAGCAAGGTCCCCGGGCGTGATGCCCACGGCAGGGTGCACGGCAAGGAGACATTCAAGAGCAGGGCAGAGGGCACAGAGCGAGCAGTGTATCAGTGACCACAGCCACGGTCGTGCCACGTGGCAAACACCCTCGCGAGGTCAGCGGCGCAGACAGGAGGTGTGTGTGGCTTTCACATGAGCCCTGCGGAGCCCGTGGCTGGACTGGGGGTCCTGATGTGGCAAGCTGTGGCAGTGGCCTGGGCCCTCTCAATTCCGAGCCCTATTCAAATGCATCCGCCTCTCCCAGGCCCATTGGAGCCCCCACGACACAGCCCTGACCACCCCCATGATGTCGCCAGCTCCTGCTAAGGTTCTCTGGACACGGGCAACATCACTCACCCTCCCAGACCTTGGCCCTCATCTAAACCCTGAAGTCTCTCCCCTGTCTTAGCAAAATGAAACTTATCTCAGCAAATAGAAAAGGCGGGGACGTCCCTGGAGGGCCGGTGGTTAGGACTCCGGGCTTCCACCCACAGGAAACCTGGTCAGGGAACTAGGATCCTGTGTGCCCTGCAGCATAACCAAAAAAAAAGTCAGAAAAATAGAGATGATGATGCCTCTCCAGTCCCCACATTCAATGGCGACCACAGTTTAACATTTTGCTGCATTTCCTTCTAGTCTTTCCTCTATGCAGAATAAGTATATTGTGTGCAAACTGTGTATCGGGCTTGTCCAAGTGATGTTAAAACATTCAGTGTACAAGAAGGGACAGTAAAAAAATCAGTGTCCTTTCTCTGATCCCGCCCCCACCATCTCCTTTCTCAGAAGCAATCGCTATTTGGTAATATTTTATTTAGGGTGTTATGCTGATATTCACAGGTGAGACTCGCCTATTATTTTCCTAGAGAAACCTTCTTCAGGTTTACAGTGGTCTTTCTTGTTTCCTGTGCTCTGAAAGGATGATGTTGCAGTGTGGCTCTCTGTTCTTTAAAGGTTGGGTAGAATTGCGTAATTTTGTGAAACTGCCCACACCTGGGGTTTGGGAGCAGCGAAGACATAGTTCTTTAACAAAATTCTCTATTTCTTCTCCAGTAAATGTTCTATTTAGATCTGATTTCTCATTTGATGGCAGCTTGTCTGCTCATTTTTATTTTCCCAGAAAATCATTTTATCCAGTTTTTCCAATTTGGGCCACAAAGTTCAAAGTATTTTTTGTATTTCTTCCCACTTCCTGTTTATATGTCACTTGCTTTCACATGGCCAGTTTCCACATTAAACGGTACATCCTAGTGGTGACAAATTATTCCACTAGTTTTCTTGGTTTTTTTTCAAATCTAACAATCATGTCATCTGTCTCCCACCATGATGAATATTCCTTATCTTCTCTTCTTGGGTAACCAGACAATTTGCAATGTCTGGCTATTATGGCAAATGTTTTTGTACAGAAAGCCTTTTCTGTATTTTTAGAATTATTTCCTTAGGCTAGATTTTCCAAATCAAAGGCATCTTTTTTAAGCCAATTTACTTTCCAGGAGGATTGTTCCAATTCGCACCCCCCTACCCCAGGAATCTAGGCTTAAAAACCTCCTCCGACTAAAACACTCCAGGGACTTTACTGGCAGTCCAGCGGTTAGGACTTCTTGCTTCCACTGCAGGGGATGTGGGTTTGATACCTGATCGGGGAACTAAGATCCCACATGCTGTTCGGTGTGGCCAAAATAAAGAAATAAGACGCTCCAACAGGACCCCTCAGGCTGGTTTCTGCCCTCTGCCCCGCTTCGTCCCCCCAGAGTGGCTTCTCACTTTCTCTGCTCAAGGCACACTGGCCTTCTTTCTGTTCTTGAATAGGATGAGGTTTTCTGGCCTCAGGACTGTGCCCTGGCTGGTCCCTCTGCCCAGAGCACCCTTCCCACAAAGCTCCCCACCAGGGGCCAGTCTCTCTGGTCCAGTGTCACCTTCTCAGAGTGCCCTTCCCTGACCGCTAGACAATGACGCCTGCCCACCCACCCCCGGAAGGCACACGCCATTGTCTCTCCCACCACTGCCTCTGTCTTCCAGGCATTTGAAGCTTCCGGAAATGATTCCACTTGCCAATTGCCTGCGAAACCCCATGGGGGCAGGGACCCTGATGGGCTCCCTGCACCTGGAACAGTGTCTCACGGGCACCAAATAATTTTTCCTTGCACAAGGGCAGCTCCACCATGGCCTCCTGCATTGGCCCTTTCAAAGCTCTAGAGCCCTGGGAGACACCAGGCTCATTAACGCTGAGATTAATGACTTTGAGCAACTGGCCCTGTCTCCCAGCCCACCCTCTGCTCACCAGAGGTGGGTCACCAGACAGGAGGAGGGGCTAGTCTGGTGGGAAGTGAGGGGAAGGCATCCAGGTGGGAGCTTGGCAGGGTGTCTGCCAGGCACCTGTGCGGATCCCTCCTGGGGGGGCTCAGCCCTGAGTGGGGGGCTTCCCACGGGCAGGTTCATCCACCTCCCACCTCTCCTCCCCTTGAGGTTGGACGCCTCTCCTGACAAGGAACCTTCCCTCCCATCTCCCAGGCACGGTGGGCTCCTCCCAGGTCACACATGAGCAAAGGGAGGCTCCCAGAGAGGCGCGCGCAGGGACCAACAGCCCTGGGGGGGTTGTAAGTCCATCCCCCTGGGAGGAAACTGAGGCTCCAAGATGGTAAGCCGCATCCTCAGCGTCTGATCCCAAGCAGTGAGCAAGGGGACCCCGGGGCAAGAGTGGGGACCGAGGCTGCAGAAGCCCCTAGACCTGTTTGGAATGCACACGATCTCCTGCTCGCAGACTCCTACTCATCCTTCAAAACTTGAATCTGGTCACCGGGTGACCTGTCCCACCCACTCTTCAAGCACCACAGGCCTCCCAGGCGAGGGGACCGGAGTTGGGGGAGGTGAACGGGGAAGGGGGAGATGGGGAGGGGAGTGGGACTGGGCACCCAGGCGCGGAGGTGGGCATGGGCAGTGGTAGCCAGATCAGCCACAGGTCACCCCGAGGTCACCGGGGAGGGGGGGCCCAGACCTCAGTCTCCGCCCCTCCCCCTCCCCGCGGGCTCGGAGGGCGGGGGAGGGGGAGGGAGGAGGGAAAGGGGCGGGGCTCCGCGCGGGGGGTCGGGCCGGGGCGGAGCGCGGGGTCCCCCGCTGTGCTCGCAGCGGCTGCTGCGCCCCCCGGACGCGCTCGCCGACCCGGGGGCCGGCGGACCGGGATCCGCGGAGGACGCCGGCCGCGCCGGGCCCGAGGCGGGGTGCCGGGAGAGGGACGCAGTGGGCCGGGGCGCGGGCGCCTAGGGGTCCCGGCGCGGGGGCGTCGGGCGCGGGCGGGGCCGGACGTCCCGAGGACCCCCCCCACCCCCAGACCCGACCGGACCGAGGTAAGCGGCCATCGCGGGGGCGGCGAGCGGGGCGCTGGCCAGCCGGGACGCAGGGACCTGTCGGAGCCTTTGTCTGAGGCGCGCGCGGCCCGGCTCCGTGCTCCCCCCCCCACTCCGCGCCGACTCCGGCCGCCGAGTCTAGGGGCGCGGGCGCGTGACCCCGGGGACCCCGAGACCTTCATCCTCCCACCCCATCCCGGGATGAGCGGGCTCCCACGCGCACCCTGTCCAGCCTCCGGACCGGGCCAGCCCGCTACCAGCCCGTCTGCGAGCGCAGGACCCAGACCTGGGAAGCGGAGAGTGGCCGGCGGCGCCAGGCCCTGCCGGGCCGGGCACCACCTCCTCCCCGGGCACACCCCAGCATCCTTCCAGCTGAAGTTCCTCCCTGGAAGTTCCTCCGCCCCACCGCGCCCCTACCCCCTGCCCGCCCCCTCCCAGCTTTTGGGAGAGCGGCTGAAAGAGGTGGGGCCTGCGCCCAGAGGTCACCTCCCAGGGGTCCTACCGTCTGTCCTTCGCCCGGGAGCGCCGGCCTGCGAACCGACTGCGTTGCTGTGGGGCTGGTCTCGCCGAGGGAGCCGGGGGTGGGGGCACTGCAGCACCAAGGCCAGGGGCCAGGGGCGGGGCCAGGCACCCCGGGCCGGCCGGCGCCTGTGGCGCCTGCCTTGGCCCGTGCGTTCCCGCCTGCCTCCTACCCGCGCTCCAGGCAGGGGGTGGCCCGAGGGTCTCGAAACCCACTTTCCTGTGGGCAGAACCACCAGTGAGGACTTTCGGCCAGTCGGGAAGGCTTGGCTGGGGAAAGAGCAGTAGGGAACTTACAAGCTGGCTCAGATGGGTCCCGGGCAGGGCCATCCAAGGGCGTCCAGCCAGCCAGGGCCAGGGGCTCACAGGGGCCTGAGGCCCCAGGAGGACTAGCCGGCTGGCTTTCCAAGCGGATCCCAGGCTCCCTGTGCCCTCCGGCTAGAGCGCAGCCCCTGAGAGGGGTCGGCCTGGCCTTGGGGTTCACACACCCGGAGCCTTCACAGTGCCCTGGGGCCGCAGTTAGAACGCAGTTGCCTCTGAAATAGGGGGGAGCTAAAGGCGGTCGGCCTGGCGGGGCTCCAGCACACGCTTTGTGGACCCTGGACCCGGCTCTCTGTGCCTCCGTCTCTCTTTCTGCGAAGTAGGGGCCTTCAGGACTGCTGGGGTAGGGAGAAAACCCCTGTGCCCATGTGCCTGTCCATAAAGTTTAATTAAAGCGGGACCCGGAGGAGGAGGGGCCGGGGGAAGAGCTAGGCTCCGGGCTGCCTGTGTGGAGTGGAGCTGGGCATGGGGGGCTCTGGAGGGTCGGCTTGGAGGACTGCAGCCCAGGAGACAGGGGGCAGCCCCCTCCAGCCAGCCCCCCTTGCCCTGCCAACATGGGAGGTCACACCGGGGGTCCTGGGGCCACTGAGCACCTCCCAGGAGGGGGCCTGGAGAAGCATGTGGGCACAGCGGCCCAGGCAGTATGAGTGGCAGCTGCCCGTCTCGCCCGCAGAGCGTCTGGGAGCAGCGGGGTGGCCTCCTGGCTCCATGCGGAGCACGTCCGCCTCCTGGGTGGCGTGGCCTCTCGGCTAGGCGGAAACCTCAGCGCAGGGGCCGGGCGTGTCCTGGGCACCGCGTCTGTCTCGGGAACACAGGCCAGGGGATCGGAGGTGGATGTCCTCCAGGGCTGGAGGGAGGGGTGCTCGTCGTTACAGACCGCCACGCTGCCACCTGCCCCTGCCCTGGGCCCGCCTGGGAGGCTGGGTGGCTGGGGGGCCCAGGGTGTCCAAGCCTTCTGTGCAGGACCCTGCCCAGGGCCACAGCCATTGACCCCCAGTCTGAGCTCCGTCCTGAGTCCCGTTCGGCCCCCAGCCCCGGATGTGGCAGGAGGTCCTGGGCTGAGCCTGGAGGAGGGGTCACACTTGGCTTCTTGGACTCCCCCCCCAACATTGCTCCTGGGTACCCATCTGCCGGTCAGCCCCTAGCTGGCAGGGACAGAATTTCCCCAGGACCCACCTGGAAGCAAAGAAGGCTCCAGACTCTCAGACCCCAACTAAAAGTCTCTACGAGAAGCAAAGAAGTGGGGGAAGCCCAGGGGAGGCTGGGAGCAGGTAGACTGCGGCTGGGCTGCTGGAGGAAGGATGAACCAGGCAGAGGTGGGGGTGGGCGTGGCCATGGGCCAAGCTCAGGAGAATCAGAGCGGCTCCGGGCACGGGGGTCCCTCAGGAAGCGGTCCCTCTCCCCGCTTCTTCTGTGGGTCCCCTGACCCATACTGCGGGGGGAGGGGGAATCAGGAAGTAGGGATGCCACACTCAGTGCCCGATGCTGCCACGTCTCATCTCTGTCTCCGTTCCCTACAATGAGTGTGTATCCTCTTGGCAGTCAGATAAATGATTAAAGGTTGTTACAAAAACAAACTGGTCAGTATTTTAGGGAAAAAAGCTAGACACCCAACTTCTCCAATGGTGCTGGAGAAGACTCTTGAGAGTCCCTTGGACAGCGAGGAGCTCAAATGAGTCCATCCTAAAGGAAATGTCTTGAATATTCTCTGGAAGGACTGATGCTGAAGCTGAAACTCCAATACTTTGGCCACCTGATGTGAAGAGCCAACTCACTGGAAAAGACCCTGATGCTGGGAAAGATTGAGGGCAGGAGGAAAAGGGGGCGACAGAGGATGAGGTGGTTGGCTGGCACCACCGATGCGATGGACATGAGTTTGAACAAACTCCGGGAGATGGTGAAGGACAGGGGAGCCTGGCATGCTGCAGCCCATGGGGTCGCAAAGAGTCAGACACGACTGAACAACCACCTCCACTGAGGATCAGTTAATAGCTCCTTTCCTCTAAAGATACAGATTGGAACTGAGGCGAGAGCAGGAGAGGAAGGACTTCCCGCCACCTCATGTCGCTGGCCCCAGTACGTGGGCCGTGGTGGCTCGGGGACCCACAGGCCTGGGTCCAGGTTTAGGCCCCACTGCTCACTGCCTGTGAGACAGGGGTGGCGGGGCAGAGGAGCTGTTCACCCAGTCACGTTCGTTTTCATCAGCCGTCAAATGAGTGGATGTTGGAACCTCCTCCCAGAGGGCAGTGGTTCATGGGACACTCGAGTGCCTCACTGGTACACAGAGTGCTCAAACCATCCCTCCCCCACCAGCGCATCTGTTTCCCTCTCAACTGTACCCACCGCCACCACCCTCATGCAGTCCTCCAGTCTTGCTCCCTGCTGCAGCCGGGGAGCATCGTAAGACACAAGTCACGTGACATCACGTGTCCGCTTAGGTTTGCATCCAGCGCAGTGTTTCAAGATGGGCGGGATGAGGACTCTGCAGTTTCACTGCCGAGGGCCCAGGTTCAATCCCTGGGCAGGGAGCTAAGACCACATAAGCCACATAAGTATGTGGCATGGCAAAAAAAGGAAAAAGAGGGAAAAAAAAAGGATGGGCTGAATAGAGAGGACGGACGGCCCTGCAGGGTGCAGGCCTGGCAGCAGGGCAGTGGGGCGGGGGTCCTCTCCTGGGCTCCCCATCCGGCCTCCTTTGCTTTCTCTGCAGCACAGCCGCCATGGGCTCGGTGGGCAGCCAGCGCCCCCGGGAGGCCAGCGTGGCGAGCACGCCGCACGGGAGCGTGGTGATGAGCTTCAGCTTTGACGGCGGCCACCTGGAGGAGGCGGTGGCCGGGGCCACGCAGGCCCAGGGCGGTAGGACCAGGGGCATCCCGATTTTCACGGACTCTGGTGAGTGAGGGGCAGCGGAGGGTCGGCCTTGGGAGTCCTCCCGAGCCTTCCTGGGATGGGGAAGCTCGGTGGGGGGATCACTGAGCCCGGGAGCCAGCACTGGTCAGGACGGATTAGACCTGCTTCGGTGACAGAGGAGCCCACGGTCCCAGTGCCTTCCCCGACGCCGTGTGTCCCGGTGTGTTCAGGGAAGCCTCCCTGTTAACGTGGACTTAAGGTGCACTGACCCGCGTGCAGACTTCCATCTGCAGGCGACGTATGTTATGTTGGCCACATTCATTGGCCAGAGCCAGCCTTGCTTCACTTCAGTGAAGTCCCCGGAGAGAGGACTGATGTGAGATTCAAGGACCCCGTTTACTACCTGACCGTGTGTCCTAGAGCAAGGACCTCACCTCTCTGAGCCTCAGGTTCCCTCGGTGAAGGAAATAGGGCAGGCTTGCAGAGTGGGCAGCGTTCGGGTCTGGAGTCAGGCAGATTTGGGTTCCAAAGAGCTCCCGTCTCTTTGTCTGCTCAGGGACCTTGGGCAAGTCAGGGAAACACACTAACCCTTTCCCCAGGGGATGCAAAGTCCTTGTGCATTGATGTTCACACCTCTTCTTAGCTCCCTGAAACTTAAATACTGAGATGCAGAGTTAACTGTTACGAACACACCTTATGTTAGATGATACAGGGGTGAGAAAGTGAATAAAATAACAGCATTTGATTACTGTAGCCCGCCAGGCTCCTCTGTCCATGGAGTTCCCCAGGCAAGAATACTGGAGTGGGTTGCCATTCTCTTCTCCAGGGGATCTTCCCAACCCAGGGATCGAACCCAGGTCTCCCGCATTGCAGGCAGATTCTTTACCATCTATGCCACCAGGGAAGCCCTAATACATATACACACACGTGTTCATATCAAAATAAGAAATGCTCAGTCAGTCCTCCTGTCTGGCTAGTCACATGGCTATAGCTGGTATTTATAACTACTTTCTCCCACCCCCCACCCCACATTCCCTGTGCCCTCCACCAGCACCTTAGCTGGTCAGGGCTCTTATCCTGAAGGCTCTGGAGCACTAGGAGTCCTGCTAGACTTGGGTTGGTGTCATTTGCCATGGACTGTATCACAGGAAGCGGATGTCCTGAGAGAGGCCATAAGGAATCTCCCGTCTTCCAGACCCACACGTGGGAGCACCCGGATGTCCCCATGATGGTCAGGATCAGCCCCCCGCCCCCCGCAGTTGCCACAGCAACCCCGTCCTCTGCACAATCACCGTGTCTCGGGGTGGAAACATCCCGCCCTTTGGAACGCAGCCCCCTGCACCAGCGGAGCCTGGAGACATTGGGGTGGGAAGCGCACATTTTGCCGTTGTTGTTCACTCAGTTGTGTCCAACTCTTTGTGACCCCATGGACTTCAGCACACCAGGTTTCCCTGTCTTTCACCATCTCTCAGAGTCTGCTCAAACTCATGTCCGTCGAGTCAGTGATGCCATCCAACAATCTCATCCTCTGTCGCCGCCTTCTCTTCCTTCCCTCAGTCTTTCCTAGCATCAGGGTCTTTTGCAGTGAGTCGGCTCTGGATCAGTCAGTCTGCATCAGGTGGTTGAAGGATTGGAGCTTCAGCTTCAGCATCAGTCCTTCCAATTAATATTCAGGACTGATTTCCTTTAGGATTGGCTGGTTTGATCTCCTTGCTGTCCAAGCAACTCTCAAAACTCTTCCCAGCACCACAGTTTGAAAGCATCAGTATCCCTAGCTAGGGGACCCCTACAGATCATAGTGACTGGGCCCACTCTCACTTCCGCCATGGTTCCTGGGTATGAGAACGCTAACTCTAGGAGAACCAGCCCCGTATATTGGACCTGGACTTGGAGTGTAGACAGCCTCCCAGAGAACACTGTCTCAGCCCCACTAGTTCTTGCCACCCAGCTGGCCCTGAACTGAGTCTGCAAAAAGCCATTTCAGTGTTCTGTCCAGCCAGGCGCTTCAATGGCCATGACGATGAGAGTCACAGCGGCGGTGAGGGTCACGGAGGTGGTGGTCTCTTGGTGACGGACGGCGGCTGTGGCGAAGGTTGCTCTGGTCGTGGCGTGGGTGGTTGTCGATCTAGTAGCCGCGACGGTGATGACTCGGGCGGCAGTGGCCATGAGGGTAGACAGTGGCCCGGTGACCGTGACCCTGGTCCCAGTGGCTGTGATGGTGATGCCAATAGCCGTGATGCATGGTTGGCTTTGCCACCCTCGGCTGTGGGGTGGATGGCAGCCGGGGTGACAGCGGCCAGGGTGACGATGGACCACGGAACAGTGATGGTTGTCGTGATGGTGGTATGATGGTGACAGCCGCCACGGTGTTCTGTAACTTTTGATGCTGGCCGTGATGGCAGTGGTGTGGGCAGCGGTGGCCAGAGGGATGGAGAGTGCCCACAGTCATGGCTTCAGTGGCTGAGCATTAGGAGCGGCCATGCTGAAGGTGGTCACGATGGGGGGTGTGGTCCACTGTGCCCTTGGCGGCAGCCTGCAGCCTCAGTGTGGTGGCCGCGGCCACGCGTGGGCCCGTCCACATCTCACCCGGAGTCTGGGTTTGTCGGCAGAGGAGCCGGTGCCTGATGACCGCTACCACGCCATCTACTTCGCGATGCTGCTGGCCGGCGTGGGCTTCCTACTACCCTACAACAGCTTCATCACCGACGTGGACTACCTGCACCACAAGTACCCAGGTGGGCCCCCAGCCTCGTCCTGCCATCGCACGCTGCCCTGCTCACGCGGCTTGGGCCTGCTGCCCTCCAGAAACCCTTCAGGCAGCACCCTACTCTAGGGGCCCATTTTCTTCAAACCCTAGCTCAGCTGTGAGTTGCTGCATGACCCCAGGGCAGCCCCTCACCCGCTCTGGGCTGTTAGCCCCTCTGGGGCAGGGGGAGGAAGCAATGCTCTGTGGGGGCAGGTGCAGAGCCTGGGGCTCCCCGGAGCCCCGGCTGCCTCCCCAGCGTCCCCCCACCGCCCGCAGGAACCTCGATTGTGTTTGACATGAGCCTCACCTACATCCTGGTGGCGCTGGTGGCCGTGCTCCTGAACAACGCGCTGGTGGAGAGACTGAGCCTGCACACGAGGATCACCGCGGGTACGCTGCCCGCTGCCCGCCCGGCTCCCAGCGTCCCCTCTGGCCACCACACACGCCTCCATCCCCTGCACCTCACTCTCCTTGTCTGTAAGATGGGCGCACCTCCTTCTAGGAACGTCACAGGTTCCACTATGAAAACCGGGTCTGGCTCGTGGGGTGCAGCACACGCTGGCATGATGCCCACACCTGGGGAGGCTGCTGTGTGCCCCACGTGTGTCCCGGGGCCCCTGCTCTCCCCTGCTGTTTCTCTCCCATTTGTCTCCATGGTAACATTCAGCTTCAAAGTCCAGCTCAAAAGGCGCTGCCTCCAGGAAGTCTTCCAGGTGCCCCGCTGAGACCTCTAAGATGTCCTGCACTCCCAGTCCTAAGGGGAATGGCAGAGAGAGAGCACCTCAGACCTGGCCCTGTGTGGGGTGAGGCGGCTCCCCCAGCCCACCGCTCACTGCTCCCCTCTCTGGCTTCTCCCCACACAGGTTACCTCTTAGCCCTGGGCCCCCTCCTCTTTATCAGCATCTGCGACGTTTGGCTGCAGCTCTTCTCCAGGGACCAGGCTTACGCCATCAACCTGGCCGCTGTGGGCACCGTGGCCTTCGGCTGCACAGGTAGGACTGAGGGGCGGGCGTGGGCTGAGTTGTGTGCCGGGGGCGTGTTATACAGGGCGAGCCAGGCTCAGGGCTGGTGTGCGTCCACATGCACACGGGCATGTCCACTTTCACACATCACACACTGCACACCCATAGGGCTGCGTGCGCTGGGCACGCAGTGTCAGAGCACACCCCCTGCACACATGTCCACACGCCCAGGAGTCTCATGCGGACATTAAGGCACCGCCCTGGTTTTCTCGGACATAAGCTGTGCTTCATATTTCCATGCACATATTTCCATGTCAGTGTTTCTCTCGGGCAGTAGCTTTCCAATTTTTTTAAAAAAAGCGTTTTATTGAAACTATTTCACACCTGTGAAAAGTTTCAAGAATAATACGATGAGTTCGCATATACCTGTCACCTTCGTATGGTTGTTCGGTTGCTGAGTCACATCCAACTCTTTGATCCCGTGGAGGGCAGCAGGCCAGGCCTCCCTGCCCTTCACTATCGCCTCGATTCCCCAATTGTAAACATTTTGCTGCAAATGCTTTCTTTCCTTCTCTGGCTTTCTCTGTCTTTCCCCACTTCTAAAGTAGATGTGTATATAAATTTCCCCGTACATATATATAAATAATGAACATATAAATATAAGTAATACATATATATAAAATAATGAACGTTTTCTCTTTAAACCCTTCAGGAGTTACTCCAGATGTCATCACACTTTTTGCCTTAACACTCACAGTTCAGGGCGTTTCACTACAGTAATAGTTAAACCTAAGACATTTCTCCTAGAACCGTGTCTCAGTTCAGTTCAGTTGCTCAGTCGTGTCCGACTCTTTGCGACCCCACGAATCGCAGCACGCCAGGCCTCCATGTCCATCACCAACTCCCGGAGTTTACTCAAACTCATGTCCATCAACTCAGTGATGCCATCCAGCCATCTCATCCTGTCGTCCCCTTCTCCTCCTGCCCCCAATCCCTCCCAGCATCAGGGTCTTTTCCAGTGAGTCAACTCATCGCATGAGGTGGCCAAAGTATTGGAGTTTCAGCTTCAGCATCAGTCCTTCCAATGAACATCCAGGACTTATCTCCTTCAGGATGGACTGGTTGGATCTCCTTGCAATCCAAGGGACTCTCAAAAGTCTTCTCCAACACCACAGTTCAAAAGCATCAATTCTTCAGCGTTCAGCCTTCTTCACAGTCTAACTCTCACATCCATATATGACCACTGGAAAAACCATAGCCTTGACTAGACAAACCTTTTTTGGCAAAGTAATGTCTCTGCTTTTTAATATGCTATCTAGGTGGGCATAACTTTCCTTCCCAGGAGTAAGCGTCTTTTAATTTCATGGCTGCAGTCACCATCTGCAGTGATTTTGGAGTCCAAAAAATAAAGTCTGACACTGTTTCCACTGTCTCCCCATGAAGTGATGGGACCGGATGCCATGATCTTAGTTTTCTGAATGTTGAGCTTTAAGACAACTTTTTCACTCTCCTCTTTCACTTTCATCAAGAGGCTCTTTAGTTCCTCTTCACTCTCTGCCATAAGGGTGGTGTCATCTGCATATCTGAGGTTATTGATATTTCTCCCGGCAATCTTGATTCCAGCTTGTGCTTCCTCCAGCCCAGCGTTTCTCGTGATGTACTCTGCATATAAGTTAAATAAGCAGGGTGACAATATACAGCCTTGACATGCTCCATTTCCTATTTGGAACCAGTCTGTTGTTCCATGTCCAGTTCTAACTGTTGCTTCCTGACCTGCATATAGGTTTCTCATGAGGCAGGTCCGGTGGTCTGGTATTCCCATCTCTACAATTGCCCAAATCAGGACACTGAACACTGATACACTGTCATTGAATCTGTAATCCATGTTCAGATTTCACAGACTGTTCCTATAATGTCCTCTGTAGTTTCTGTTTTTCTGACCCAGGACCACGTGCTGCATTACTGGTAGTGTCTTTAATCCAAGTGGCGCTCAGTTTTCCTGTCTTTTATGGCAGCAATGTTTGCAAAGGCCCAGGCCAGTAGTTTTGTTGATCATGACTTCCATGAAGAAATGCATTTCACATTATGACCCAGCAAACGTGTGTGTGTATGTGTGTTTATAAATGAAATCAAGGCTTTGTGAAATAATATTCTCAATCCAGGCTTTGTACACAGGTCTGTTCTATTTTTTAAAAAATCCTGGTGACAACCATGAGATCCTCGTGTGCCAGTCCTGCTCCAGGGTTTACTTCTAGGCGTGGAGTCATTAGATGATAGGGTGTGAGCCAGCGTGGTTTTATTTTGCCCAGACACTGCTGCAGTTCTGTCTTTAAATATATATATATATTTGGTTGCACCGGGTCTTAGTTGTGGCGGGTGGGATCTATTAATAGTTCCCTGACCAGGGATTGAGCCAGGTCCCCTGAATTGGGAGCAAGGAGTCTTGGCCACTGGACCACCAGAGAAGTCCCTGCACTTCTGTCTTATTGGTCAGGATGAGAGAGGTTATGCTTGGGAACAAATGAGCCCAGAAATCTCAGTGGCTTCGCAGAACCAGTCTCACTCCTGCCTCTTGCTGCACGTCCAGCCTGTCCCTGGGGACTTTCCAGACTCACTGGTACTGACAGTGGTTCTCCATTTGTAGCCCGTGGCCTTGTCTGTAGCTGCCCCTGGGGGAGAAAAGACCGGAAGACCAAGTGGGCTTTTCCTGCCTGGTCCAGGAGTGATATGTGTCATTTCTGCTTGGCTGTCAATGACCAGAGGAGGTGGGGGAGCCTGGCCAGTCCAGAGTGGGGACACAGAAGGCAGGCAATGCTGTTTCCACCACACCCCACATGGTGGTTGGACCACGTCCGTCTGCCCCCAATGGTGTTCATGTCCTTTCCCCACGCTCTTGCCAACACAAGTGTTCTTGAACTCATGAACAGGTGACAGGTGGTGTCTCACGGTTACTACTCTCTCTCTCTCTCAAGTGCAGCAATCCAGCTTCTACGGGTACACAGGGATGCTGCCCAAGAGGTACACGCAGGGGGTGATGACAGGAGAGAGTGAGTATCTGCAGACCCCAGGAGTGGGCGCTGGGCTTTCTGGGCTCCGAGAGCCTCTCCCTGGGCCTGAGGTGGGGCTCAGGAGCCCTGGGCACCTGGGGTGGGAATGCCTGGCGGGAAGCAGGGGCGGGACTCCCAGGAATCTGGTTGTGAAGGGCGTGGCCTCTTTGGTGTGCGGTCCTCTGGGATGTGAGGCGCAGGTGCCCCTCTGAGCGTGGGTCTGGAGTGTCTCGGAGCGCCTGTGTGAGGCATGTGCTGTGTGTCTGTGTGTGCCCACACACATCCACACACGTGATGTCAAGTGCTGTCCCTCAACACCAGGCCCTCCTCGAGGCCCTAGACCCACGAGCCACCGCCACTTAGCATCTGAGACTCACTGTCCCAAGCCCACCGTGTCATTTCCCACCGCCTCAGTGAACTGCACCCCCACGCTCAATCTGAAAGTTACTCAACACCCCATCCTTCCACAAGTCGCGAGGGCCTGCCTGCCTGCCCGCCCTCCGGCTGATCCCTCCTCTCCAGCCCCCGGTCCAGGCAGCCGACCCCCTCATGCGGTGCCCCCGCTCCACACAGCGGCAGCTCCTCCCTCCACACAGCCCCAAGCA
Source organism: Cervus canadensis (assembly GCF_019320065.1). NCBI lineage: Eukaryota > Metazoa > Chordata > Mammalia > Artiodactyla > Cervidae > Cervus > Cervus canadensis. The sequence continues at coordinate 32,432,886 of NC_057417.1, read as the reverse complement.
GCAGGGGCCCCCAGGAAGGTATCTGGCCTGCTGTGACCCCCGCCCCCATCCACCTGGCTTGAAGCCCACCACGTCCTTTCAGCTCCTCAAATAGAAACACGCAGAGCTCATGCCAGCCCCCTGCCAGGGATGCTCATCCCCGCCCTCTTCCCCCGCCCCAGGTCTCTGCCTGTACCCCCAAATCCTGGTGTTCTTCTATGAGACCTTGGGGTCTCTCCCCACCAGCCTCATTAGGAAAGGGCCTGTGTGCATCATCCCCACTGTGTCCTCAGGCCGGGACGGTGCTAGGCACACAGCAGGCACTCCATCTTTGCTTCCAGCGGGGCGGGAGCGGGTGTGAGCAGGCGGCGGGCCGGGAGGGCGGTCTGCATGGACACCTCCTATGGGCAAGTCTTAGGGCTGCCGGCTAGCTTGTGGGGCGGGGCCGGGGCGGGGCCGGGCCGGCGGGGGCGGGGCCGGGCCGGCGGGGGCGGGGCCGGCGTCACGGCCCCTCCTCCGCAGGCACGGCGGGAGTGATGGTCTCTCTAAGCCGCATCCTCACCAAGCTGCTGCTGCCCGACGAGAGGGCCGGCACGCTCATCTTCTTCCTGGTCTCCGCGGGCCTGGAGCTGCTCTGCTTCCTGCTGCACCTGCTGGTGCGGGGCAGCCGCTTCGTGCTCTACCACACAGCGCGGCCCCGCCACTGCCGCCCGAGCCGCAGGGCCGGCTACCGGGTGCACCACGACGTGGCCGCCGAGGACGTGCACTTTGTAAGTCGCGAGGTCAGGGGCGGGCATCTGGGGGCCCCGGGCACGGCCGCCACCCTGTCCCAGCCGCGCTCCCCATCCCGCTGTCGTCTCAAGCTCCAGCTCCTTCTGTGGCCCGAGGCGCTTTCTCACGGGCCATCCTTCCTCACGTGGACCACGGTTCCATCCCTCGGTGGCACGCATGTCCGGGGCCTGAGTCCCCTCTGGGTATGACAGCCCCCGAGTCCTTCACACACACACACACCCCACGTCGGCTGTGAGGGACCACACCTGCAGCCTGGGCGTCCCCGTGGCTGTGATGGCCCACACCTGCGGCCTGAGGTCCGCGCGGAGCCGTCCTGGGGGCTGGGGCGCGCTCTGGTGGCGGCAGGGCCGCGTAGCCCGTAGCCCGTGGAGGGCCCAGGGATGGCAGGTGTGGGGGCTAGGCGCAGGGGACCCGGGGAGCCGGCCAGGAGGAGGTCAGGGCAAGGGGAGCCAGAATGTTCTCGAAGGCGTTGTTCCAGCGAGTCGCCCTCGCTGGGCCCTGGACTGGGGACACAACAGTGAGCCAGAGACCGGCCCACAGGAGGCCAGTGACAAGGCCCAGGTCAGAAGCTGGGGCCCCCTTGATGGTCAGGGAACTTCCCCGGATGGCTCTGGGCTGAGACCTGACCCGTGCGGCCGGAAGGGCGTGGGGGGCAGAGGGGAGCGCAGGCCCAGAGGCTGGGCGGTGGGGAAGAGCCTGGCGTTTTTGCCCAACAGCAGGAAGCAGTGGGGCCTCGGGACCCGCGCGCAAACCCCGCCCCCTTCGTCCTCCCTCCAGGAGCACCAGGGCCCAGCGCTGGCCAACGGCGGGTCCCCGAAGGACAGCCCCGCCCACGAGGTGACGGGCGGGGGCGCCTACACACGCTTCGACGTGCCTCGGCCAAGGATCAGGCGCAGCTGGCCCTCCTTCCGAGGTGGGCGAGCCGGCCCGGGCGTCGGGTCTGCGCGCGGGGCGGGGCGGGGTGGGTGCTCCCGCGGGCTGTCGGCAGGGGCCCCTGGGCTCGCGGCCCTCTGACCCCGCCGGCCGCCCACAGCCCTGCTCCTGCACCGCTACGTGGTGGCCCGGGTCATCTGGGCGGACATGCTCTCCATCGCCGTGACCTACTTCATCACGCTGTGCCTGTTTCCGGGTCTCGAGTCCGAGATCCGCCACTGCATCTTGGGCGAGTGGCTGCCCATCCTCCTGATGGCCGTGTTCAACCTCTCCGACTTCGTGGGCAAGGTGGGCCCCGCCCTGGGGGAGGGGAGAGCGCCCCCAGTTGAAGATGCACGTGGCTCCGGGTGGGGAGGGTGGGAGCTGAGCCCTGGATCAGACCACAGCCAGGGGCAAGAGGAGGGGCATGTGGCACCCGCCCCAGGCTCACTGGTTGGGGGGGGGGGGGTCTCTGCCAGCACAGGTATGGAGACACGCAAGGGGGTTAGGAGCTCCCAGAACAGGCTAGCCAATTGGGCTTTTCTAGAAAAACACAAGACTCAGAGAGGGAGAGTCATCTGTCTGGGGTCACACAGCCAGGAGGTCTGAGAAACTCCCAGCCAGGCTTAGTTAGCGGGTCCAGCTGCCGCCGCTTCCTACAAGTTGACACAGGTGGGCCTGACTCTTTGGGCCGCCGTGTTCCCAGATGGGGTCGCGAGCCCGCCCCTTCCCAGGTGAAGGCATTGTGAGGACTGAGGCAGGACACGTGTCGCGTTTAGCTGAGTGCCGAGCACACTGCACGGCCTGTGTGTCGCCATAATGAGGGGTTTGGTCGGTTTTCAGGGACAAAAACTGGTAAGGACAGGGACACGGCCTGAGCCGGGGGCGTCCAGGGACAGGAGTGGGTCTGGAGAGACGAGGGCAGGGGCCGGGGCCCACACGTCCGTCTGCCCGCAGATCCTGGCGGCGCTGCCCATGGACTGGCGGGGCACCCACCTGCTGGCCTGCTCCTGCCTCCGCGTGGTCTTCATCCCCCTCTTCATCCTGTGCGTCTACCCCAGCGGCACACCTGCCCTCCGCCACCCAGCCTGGCCCTGCGTCCTCTCCCTCCTCATGGGCATCAGCAATGGCTACTTCGGCAGCGTGCCCATGATCCTGGCGGCGGGCAAAGTGGGCCCCAAGCAGCGGGAGCTGGCAGGTAAGGCCCCTCCTCGGCCCACTTGCCTTGTGAGACTGTCCACCGCCAGGCAGGGAAACCCAGGCCCGTAGAAGTCAAGGCCACACCGCAAGCAGCTGCGTTTGGGTCCCAGGGGCGAGTCAGCTCGGAGCGTGCAGGCTGGGACGTTCGTCAATCCCCTTCCTCATTCGTCCCACGACGGCTCGGTGAGCCCCTGCCCGAGCTCCAGGGACACAGCGACAATAGACGCGGTCCCTGTGCTGACGGGGTTGACCGTCCAGAGCTGACAGAGCATAGAAAGGCGTGCTGTGCTGGAGGAAGATAAAACAGAGCGATGGAATGGAGGAGTCAGGGTCGGGCCTCACCGCGCAAGTCTGGCAAGGCAGCGCTGGGGAGGCGGCTTGAACAGAGCCGTGGAGGGAGGCGTGAGGGGCCAGCCACGGTGCAGGGGAAGTGGCGGGACTAGCATGTGCAAAGGCCTGGGGGGCAGAAGCAGTGGCGTGGGCCAGGGAGGTGGCCTGAAGAGGTGGGAGGAGCCTGGAAGAAAGCGCTGGTTCCGGGATCTGTTTTGACTGTGGGGCCTGCAGGGCCAGCTGATGGATTGGGAGATGGAGCGTGAGAAAGGGCCGGGGGCAGGGGTCAAGGACTCCCAAGTTTGGGCCTGTTGCTCAGGGCAGGAAGGCTGGACGGTTGTCAAGTGAGACAGAGAGGGGGCTGAGTGGGGAAGGGGCACTGGAGGTGGGTTCTGGTCAGGGGACCTGCGGGGAGGCCGGTGGACACCCAGGTCATCCATGACAAGGTGGAGAGAAAGGGAGGCTGGAGAGAGAAGCAGGCCAGGCCCGGGCCGCCCAGCACGGTCCGTCAGGGAGGAGCAGCCCTGGGGCGGCAGGAGCTGGCCGTGGTCACTGCCTCACCCCCCAGGAGCGGGGCTTCGGCTCCAGCGCAGGCGGTGGCCCGCCGGGGTCCCCCGCCCCCACCTGCTGAGGCCCGGTCCTGTCCGCAGGGAACACCATGACCGTGTCCTACATGACGGGGCTGACGCTGGGCTCGGCCGTGGCCTACTGCACCTACAGCCTCACGCGGAACGCCCACCGGAGCTGCCTGCGCCCCTCAGCCACCAACGCCTCCTTCCCCGCCGGCCTCTGAGCCCCGCCCAGGGAGGGCCGCCGGGCCCCCTCCCCACTCCTGCCTGCAGTGCCTGGGGGCGCGCGGATAGTCCGCGCAGTTTCCCGCCTGCCCCCGCCCCCCGCCCATGTCCAGCGGCCCACTCTGTGGGTCACTCACAGCCATCACCCCCCTGCCTCAGGAGAGCAGACCACTAGCCCGCGTCCCCTGCTGGGTCCGCTCTGAGGGCCCCACGGCCCTGGCCCCACCGTCGGCGGCACCTCCTCCACTGGGGACCCCGCTCCCACAGCCTGCCCCCACACCCTGTCCTCAAACCCTGGGTCCCCAGCAAATGCCTTTGCTACGAGGGAGCTGCAGCCTGGGTGCGCCCACGCTGCGCTAGCACCCCCACGCACCCTGGTACCCACCTGACGCCACAGGCCTGGGGGTCTGTCTGCCCAGGGAGCCTGGTCGACCTCCCCGTTTTCTCCAGCCGCCTGTGATACCGGAGGGCACAGTTTGAGGGCCACGAGCAGGGCCCACAGCCTGGCTGGAGTCACACCCCCGACCTAGGCCTTGAGCCCTGTCCAGGGAGGGACAGACGTGCCCAGGGGTCCCTGGCAAGTAGAAGAGGGTGGGGGGCGGTCCCTCCAGAGCTCCAGGCTGGCTCAGCACCCTGAGCTGGGGGGATTCCTGGAGCATCCTGCCAGCCGCGGGCTTCTCCAGGGGCAGGGCAGGCGCCCTCCCACCCCCTCTGGTCCCGTCCACGCGTCTGTCCACTGACTGTACCGCACTGGCCATTAAAGATGAAGGCAGAGCCTCTGCCCCACCTCCGCCTCCAAGTCGCGTCTGTGCCGCGCTGTCTCTGCCCGCAGGGGTGGGAGGAGGGGTCCTGGTGGGGCAAGACCCGCTGCCAGCTGGGACGGGGCTTCCCCCCGCGCACGTGCGGGCTCAGGAGGATCCCTGTGGAGGGGCGCGGACAGGATGCCTGTGGGCTTTCAAGGGCGGCTTGGTGCCCTTTGGCCTCAGGGCGCCCACTGGAAAGGGGGAGGAGAAGGGGCGGCAGCTCGGCCCTGTCGTCCAGGGTCAGAGCGAGGAAGCCGGGCGGGGGGGCCTTCTGGGGTCAGGTCTCTGTCGCTGACAGACTGATTAGAGCAGATTCCTCCGCCGTTCTGTGTCTGTCTCCCCGAGAACCGGGTCGGTCTAGTCTGCTGTGGGCGCATGGGAGGAGGGTTGGGGAGGCGGGGACCGTGCCGAAACCGCGCGGGGCGATGCCACACGGGCCGCTCCTCGGGGCTCCGGGGAGGGGAGGAGGAGGGGGGAGCGCGCACCAGTCCGTGACTCAGTTTCTCTAAAACCCGAGGACCGTCCCGGAAGGAGGAGCCCGTCTCCGGCTCTGCAGACGCTGAGCTCGCTGCCTTCGCCATCCGCACACCGTGCCCTCCACACACCTCACTCAGACACCAAAGCCATCCGTGTCCCATGCACGCCCGGTGCTCTGGGGCGCTGGGCTGGTGCCGGTGGGGTCCGGCCTGAGCTACGCACTGCCGGGGGGCGGGGCGGGGCAGCGCCAAGACCCCGGCCCAGCCTCCCCCGGACCCGAACCGGCAAGGGTGCGGCTTCTCCATCTCGCGCCGACTCAGGGCCCCGCAGAGCGTCAGCACCCTCGTTATCCCTTCCAGAGTGGATGCAGCTGGGAGCACTCAGCTCCATAGGTTTTTGTTAGCTTTTTTCTTTGACTGCGCGGGGTCGTTCTTGCGGTTCAGGGTCTCCGTTGCCGCGCGTGGACTTTTTCCAGTTGCAGGGCGCAGGTTTCTTCTTGCAAGCACGGGCTTCTTAGTTGCGAAACGTGGGCTTAGTTGCCTCGAGGCATGTGGGATCTAGTTCCCCGGCCAGAGATCGAACCTGCGTCCCTTGAATTGCAAGGCGGCTCCTTAACCATTGGGCCACCGGGGAAGCCCCTAAGGTAATGATCAACATGTATTTTCTTATAACCCTCTTGTTAATTGCTTGGAGTTGCATTTTATAGGTCTCTTTTTTAACCTTTTTTTTTTTTCTCTTGTGATGACTTTTTAATGTTTGTATTCCTTTTTCTCTTTGTGTGTGTACTACAGATTTTGGGTGCTTTTTTTCAGTTTTAACATTTCTATTGATGTATAGTTGACTTGCAGTGTGTTAATTTCTGCGGTACAGCAAAGCAGTTAATGTCTTTTGACATTCTTTCCGTTATAATCATAGAACAGTGACGTCACCTGTGCTGTCCAGGACCTTGTTACACTTATCCATTCTCTATATAAAAGCTCACATCTGCCAACCCCAACCTGCCACTCCGTCCCTGCCCGCTTGGCAACCATCAATCTGTTCTCTGTGATGTTTGTTTCATTTGTGTCATATTTCAGATTGCATATGTCAGTGATATCATACGGTACTTGTCTTCCTGAGTTCACACAGTATAACACTCTCTGGTTACAAATGGCGTTATTTCATTTTTTTACCCTTGAGCAGCATCCCATTGCATATATGGGCCACATCGTTATTCATTCATCTGTCGATGGACATTTAGGTTAATATTTCCATGTCTTGGCTGTTGTGAATAGTGCTGCCGTGAACACAGGCGTGCACATGTCTTTTTCAATTCTATAGTTTTCTATGTCCTGGAGTGGAATTGCTGCATGTGTGGTGTGCGCCCCCTGGTGGGCGAGGCTGGCCCGAGGTTGCAGCCGCCGTCCTGGAGATCAGGGCCAGGGGCTGGCACCCCGGAGCTGGGCTCTCTGCTGGCCTCGGGTCTACAGGCTGCCTCTGGGTGTGCCCGTGGGTGGGGCTGCGTCCCCCACCCAGTTGTTGTTCGGGAGGCGGTGTCCTAGCACTGAGGCCTGCAGGCTGTTGGGTAGGACCAGCTCTTGGAGGGGGTGCCCCACGGCTGGGCAGCGCCAGCATCCACGTCGTTGGAGGGCTCAAGACTGGCTGCTGCCCGCGTCTCTGTCCCCAGGGTGAACCATAGCTGCCCGCCCCTGCCTCTCCAGGAGACCTCCCCCAAGACCTGGGAGACCCGGCCAAGCTCCCATCAAGGCATGGCTTTCGCCCCCGGGTCCTGGAGCACAAGAGATTCCGTGTGTGCCCTTTAAGGGTGGTTTTTCCCTCTAGTCCTGTGGAACTCCCAAAATTAAGCCTTGCTGGCCTTAAAAGCCAGATGCTAGGGGGCGTGTCTCGCCCGTGTAGGACCCCGAGCAGGGGGGCCTGGTGTGCGGCTGAGGCTTACTCCTGCAGGAGGCATTCTCTGTGATGTCCTTCTTCTCCAGAGTATGGTCACCCCCCGGGGGTGTGGAGTGGACTGCATTGCAAGTCCGCCCCTCCCGCCTGTCTCACTGGGGTTCCTTCTTTATGTCTTCAGTTGCAGATCTTGCTGGTAGGTCCTGGTCCTTTTCACTGAGGACTGTTCCGCAGAGCTGTGACTGTGGTGTGCTCACAGGTCCTTACGCTCTGCCATCCTGGCGCACTCCAGCCTGGCCGGGGGAACTCTCTGCACTGACAGACATAGGCCAGCCCCCGCCCGGTAGCCACTGACCGTGTCTGCCGACCACCGTCAGCACCGACAGCGTCGGTGGGGCTAAGGAGCTTCCTGTTTCCTGTAGACTGGCTGATTCGTCTCCTCCCGGAAGTGTCAGCCTCCCTCCAGAGCTGCGTCCCAACGCCAAGCGCGCCCCGGCCCCCGAAATGAACCACGCCAGACAACCGTACTTTTCCAATTATAGCTTTTTCTTTTTTCTTTTTTTTCTTTTTTCTTTTTATGAAAAAGATCACACAGAATTCGCCAACAAACAAAATTCCAAAAGAAACTTAAAAAAAAAAAGGAAAACAACAATTCCCCCAAAAAACAAAACCGAAGTCTGGCTTTTCCTTCCCTTAAGATTGTCTGGACGAGGCCTCCCGTCCCCTGGAAGGCGCGGGGGGCTGCTAAGTGCTCTCGTGGGCTGAGCGGGCTGTCTCCCCGCTCAGCCTCTGCTCTCCCTAGGTCCTTCTCCATCGTGGGGGCAAGTACAGTACACCTGGGCCGCGGGGTGGGCGGGGGGTGTGCTTGGGACAGGAGCGGGGCCCGTGAAGCGGGGTGCTAGACACTCACAATCTAACAGGAAATAAAAAATAATATTCTGCACGTCAGAATGTGTTCGCTTTTTTTTTTATAATTTCGTAGCTATTTTTTCACAGTTTTAAAAAGTTTATATTTATATATATTTATATATATTTATCTTTATATATATAATTAAAAAGTTGACTCCATTTAAAGGCGTATGATACAGGGGAGAGTCTCTTGGTACAATAAAACTGTACAGGCTAAGAACTGCCGCCTCCCTGCGGTCATGGGGACGAGATTTCAGCACCATGGGGTTGTCTGTAGTGTGAGGGTCTGGACCGGCGGGTGGGCCCTCCCCGGGGCCTCAGGGCATGTAGCCCCCTCCCCCTGGCGCCTGGCCAATGCTGCTGGACCACCCCCCTGCCTGGCTCTGCTCCCCAAGTCCAGGCCATCCTGAGAGGGTGGAGGGTGGAGGCTGGACCCCAGGCAGGCGCCCGTGCAGGCGCGGCCGGGTCAGTGAGGCTAGGGGCAGGAGGCCACCCTGGCCCCACGGCGGGAGGCTCAGGGTGGGCGCTGTGCTGAGGGGGCTGGGCACCAGGAGGGCCCACCAGCGGCGGGAACCTCCGAGCAAGCATGAGTTTGGTTGCTCAGACACCCCCTCCCACCAAATCCCCAGCTGGCGTCGGCCTGAGGGTCCCGGAGCCTGGCCTGGCCAAGTGCTTACAAGGTGCTGGAGGGCCCCGAGGGGCCGGCAGAGCCATACCCTGATCGCTCAGAGGGGAGGGGGTCTGGACGGGTGCACATGTGAGCACGCACGTGCATGCATACGGGCACACACATGTACACACTGCCTCGCTGCGGCGTCCACGGGCACACCTGCATGCACACGACCCGCACACGTGGCCGCCGAGCCCTGGCAGTGGGGTGGGCGGGCCGCCAGCTCAGCAGAGCACGGGCACGCCGTCGGTGGAGAAGATCATGCCCGTGGTGGGCTCGTAGGTGCCCGCCAGGTAGTACAGGCCCTCGCTGTCCTGGTACTTCTTGGTCTTGACCATCTGCTCGTACTGTTCCAGGCCCACCACCAGGCACTTGTGCGACACCGTCTGCACGTCGTTCTCGTCCACGTGCGAGGACTGGTACAGGGCGCGCTGCGGGCACACGGTGGCATCAGGGGCCGCAGGGGAGCCCCGGAGGGAACCCAAGAAACACGGGGGGAGGAGGACGAAGGCGGCCAGCAACCCAGAGAGAGCCCTTGGGACAGGGATCCAGGCTGAGGCGGAGAGAGAGCCCCAGAGACAGACAGATACAGAGACTGAGACACCGAGGGAGGGACAGATGCACCCAGAGACCGAGGGAGAAGACAGCAAGGGTGACAGAGACCGGGAGACAGCAATCAGAGATGCAGGGTCGGGAGATGGAGTGGGCGGGGTCACAAGAGGCCCCACCCCCGCGCTCCTACCTCCATGAAGTCCTTCCTCTGGCTGGAGGCCCGCAGGGAGGCAGGGAGGCTGCGGCCGGCCTTCTGGTCCCAGGGCTGTGTGCGCAGACGAGGGGCTGCTGTGAGCCTGGGCCCCGCCTTGCCTGACCCCTGGCCCCTACCCCAGCCCCCGGAGCGGGGCAGCCGGCCCACCTGGCCCTCGTGGAGGCGCTTGCCCGGGCTGGTCTCCTCGGGGTGGTAGAACCACTTGACGCGGACCACCATGTTGCTGCCCCAGGACTCCCACATGCTCTGGATGCGGCCGATGTAGGGCAGGTTGGGGCGGCCGGCCGACAGGAAGACGGCGCAGTCCCCGATGCGGATCATCTCCTTGCCGCGCACGATGGCCTTGTAGAAGAGCTTGCGGGCCTTGCCCTTCATGCCACGGCGCTGTGGGCGGGGGGGGGGGGGGGGGGGGGGGGGGGGGGGGGGGGGGGGGGGGGGGGGGGGGGTGGTCAGGGCGGGTGCGCCACCCCCACCCCAGGCCCCGGGTTCTGCAGGCGCTCCCGATCCGGAGCCCCCGCTCATCCCCGCCGCAGAACAGGGACTTCACATGAACTAAGGCGCCGCGCTGAGAGCCACGTGGGCGACGATGCAGGTGGGGGGGCCCGGGGACGCCCCCCTGCAGGAGCCACCGCGCTGCAGCTACACCCACTGCTGGGGTTCTGACGCCAGCCCCTGAGGCAGGGCCGGCCCCTGCTGGCCCCCAACTTCCAGACAGGGGTGAGGAGGCCGCCTCGCCCCGTGATCTCCGCTCCACAGGACACAGATTCCACTCAACACACCCAGAGCCCATCCCTCTCCCGGCAGCCTCAATCTACACACGTCACCCGGAGCAGTCTCAGCACCAGCTGGCCCTACCAGGGGCCAGGGAGGGGGGCCTGGGCAGTGTCAACCCCCAGGCAAGGCTGACTGCCCCCTACATGACCCCACGGAAGCCACTGGCTGAGGTCAGAGCTTGGCCGACAGGATCCAGCCCTGGGCTCGTGGCTCCCAGGCCCAGGCGGGGCTGGATTTCTCTTAATTCTTGCAACACACACTCCCTGACGCCCTCTCAGTGCTCCCGCCTCGGCTGGCGCTGGGAGAGACCGGAGTGCAGGCTCCAAGGAGGAAACAGACCACCCATCGGAGCCCAAACTCTGTCCCAGGCAGCCCCGGGACCAGTCACTGCCCCCAGGCCAACGCTGCCCAGAAGCCAGGCCCGCGCAGCTCTGCTCTGCGCTCCAGTGGAGCCCGCGCGCCTTCCCTCCAAACCGACTCCTAAAACCCGCCCCTCCCTTCTCGGATTGGCCACTAGGCGGCGCCAAAGGGTTGGGTTTTTTTGTTTGTTTGTTTGTTTGTTTGTTTTTGTATAAACAAGAAATACCTGCAAGCTTCCTACCTTACCCCCCTGGCCCTTTTCTATTTTTAATTCACTGAGTCTCTGGTGAGACGTTTTTGTTTGGCCACATCACAGCAAGTAGGATCTTTGTTCCTCAACCAGGGATCGAACCTGTGCCCCTGCAGTGGAAGCAGGGAATCCTAACCACTGGACAAGGAGGGAAGTCCATGACAGACTTTCTTACCTGTTCTGTAAACTGCTCAAATTATTTTCAGCTCAAGGCATGGTACAAACTGATTCAAGATGAGATGGATGGCTAAGACCTCTAAGCCAGCTCATCTTTGACAGCAGGTTTGTTTTCAGGCCTCCATGGCTACCTTCCTCAGACTCAAAGAGATGCCCCCTTGATCCATGGGGTGCCCAGTGGGGCTGACCCCGCCCCTGTGGCCAACACGGGACCTGATCTGGCCAATCCAAACAGCCCATCCTCCTTCTGGCCACTGTGATTGGTTCAGGTGTGTGCTCCTAAGCCAAAGGAGGCTCCACCTACTTTAGCTGGAACCCTGAAAAAAGATCCTTCCTTCCCACTGTCACTTCTGAGTTAGCAGGTCAGCTGAAAACTATGGGGCTGCCTATTGCGAAGAGGAGGGCAGGACAGAGAGAAAGGAGAAATGGAAGCTGGGAGCACAGGCCTGAGAGGGATCTGAAGACAGCCTTTGGGCTGCTGGATCCAGCTGGACCTGAAGCTGAAAACCACACTTTTCTAGTAAGAGTGTGGCCCCGTGCTCTGACCCCTGCAGCAGTTAAGTGCACTCAGTAACAGTGACGCTGGGATGTGCAGAGAGCAGATGCTAAGATAAGGAGCTGGCCACCGCCCTGGGGACAGGGCAGTGAGGGTGGGCCTGTCCTTGGCTCAGAAACCACCGCTACTTGATATATCCCTGGATAAAGTGTCTGTCAGGATCAGCGGTGGGCCTGGTCAGGAATGTCCGCGTGTGGCTCACCAGCAAAGACCCTACAAGAATCCATACACCCTGGTTCGCTGTCTTGAGTAGTGGCCTTGCCAAGAGAGGCGCTTTCAGCCTGGAGCCCGCAATCTGGGGTGAGTGAAAGTCAGATAGCTCACGCCCTGCAGGGTCAAGCAGCAGATCTTCTGCCCCAGACAACCCCAGGTGACGAGTCAAAGGCAGGGACGCTGGAAGGAGAGCACGAGCTGTGGGAGTGGGGAGGACGCCCCCTTGTCTGACAGAGGGGGATCCCCCACCCTACCCTAAACAGCCTCTGGGGGTTCAGACTGGGGCCAGGTAGAGCTGTCTGCCTCACCCCAGGGGATCCAACCGCCCCTGGGTAGCACAGTGGCTAGCCCTAAAAGCTGCTGCCAAGACAGAAACCCCCAAGCTAGTCTGCATACATCACCAGAGAACCAAACCCCTAAAGCCTGCCTGCCTGGCAGCACCAGCATTACAGAGGCCCACACCCAGCAGGGCGCCTGGCTCCCCCGTGGCCTCAGAGGACCCTGGCTCAGGGCAGCAGATGCTGTGGGCAAACCTGACCTGACCGGTTGTACCCATGGACCAGGAGCCCGGCTCTTCCTGCCCAGGGGCACGGGGCGGACTGGTGGCCTCTGGGCTGTTCCCCTTCTACATACAGAAGCTTCACGTATGTGCATGTCTATGCAGGTGTGTGCCTGTGCGTGTCCAAGTATGTCTGTGTGTACATAAGGTGCAGGATGGGCCAGGAAGGGTCCTGCAGAACCGACCCCCACCCACTACAGGGGCGGCCATGTGCCTCAGACCCAGTCAGTCAGAACGCTGGGCCTTCTGGGCCACCCTGACTAGCTCAGGGCGGGCAGGGACCCAGCCAGGCCCAGGAGACTCAGCCCTAGACTTCGACCTGCAAAGAGGGAAAGAAGTGCCTCTGCTACGACTGCTAACCTGGCCAGCCCGAAAATGAAGTAAAGACAAATAAACTCAGGCCACGTGGTTTTGAGACCAGCCGCACGGTCACTGCAGGCCTGCCACAGGACTGTGTGGGTCAACCAGGTGCCTCCGAGGGTGGGTCTAGGTCCCCGGGACCAGGGGGCAGCGCTGCTCCAGGACGGGCAGGACTTGGGAGTCACATGGACTCCACGGCCGTGACCCAACCCTCCGCCATGGGGCTGCTGGGACGACAGAGAAAGACGACCCCCCGCCCCACCTACCTGGGTGGGCTTGCCGAACCACTTCCAGAGCTGCCGGGCGGGCAGGAAGGCGGCGATCTTGGGCCGGTTCTCCACGGAGGGCAGGCGCTGCCGCTTGGCCAGCTCCTTGGTGGTGGGGAGGTGGACACCCTCCCTCTTCTTGGGCCGGCTCTTGGCCCCGGCCTGGGCCTTGGGTGGCAGAGGCGGCGTGGGCTGTGGCGGGGGGGCCTGGGCCGCGGGCGCCGGCGCCTTCTTGCCGGGGGAGTGGGCCGAGGAGCGGGCCTTGCCCGCCTGCTTGGGCGCCTTGCTGGGGAGGGCCGGCGGGGCGGAGGGGCCGGCGGCAGGGGCGGGGGCGGCCTCGTCGTCCGAGCTGCAGGAGGAGTCGTCTGTGGTGGAGGAGGAGGAGGAGGAAGAGGAGGAGGAGGACGAGGACGAGGAGGACGAGGAGGAGGACGAGGAGGACGAGGAGGAGGAGGACGAGGACGAGGAGGAGGACGAGGAGGAGGAGGACGAAGAGGAGGAGGAGGAGGAGGACGAGGAGGACGAGGAGGACGAGGAGGAGGCCCTGGAGCTGGAGGCGCTGCAGTTCCGCCCGCCGCCCTGGCCGTCCTCCTCGCCCTCCGTCTCGGAGCTGCTGCTGCTGCTGCCGCTGTCGCTGCTGCTGCTGCCGCTGCCGCTGCTGCTCTCCGACTCCTCCGCCCCGTCCTGCTCGGCCTGGCCCTTGTCCGGGCTCTTGGCAGTCCCCGAGTCCTCGAACGCGAGCCCGACCGCGGGCTCCTGGGCCAGGTCACCGTCCGCGGCCTTAGGCCGGGCAGCCTTGGGCTCGGGGCTCCCGGCTGCTGGCGCGTAGCCGCCCAGGCCAAGCAGGCCCTTGGGCTCCTCCCGCAGAAGCAGGGCCTCCTTGGCCTTCTTGCTCTTGGGAGACGTCACGCCCTCATGGTCCAGCTTGACCAGCAGCTCAGCCTCCTCCCCCGGCCTCCGGGCACCCTTGCTGGCCGACTCCTCGGCAGCCCGGGCCTTCTTGGGCTTGGGGCGGGTGGCGGGTATGGTGATGGGCACGGTGACAAGGGGGGTGGGCGCCAAGGCTGCCGCAGGGGCCGGCAGCTCCCCAAAGGGCTCGGGAGCCGGGCAGCTGGCAAAGGTGGACGGTGCTGGGCTGGGCTGTGGGGGTGCCGGGCGAGCCTTGGGGGTCTTGGCCCGCTTGTCCACGGGTTCCGGGGGGCTCTTCTTGGAACCTGGGGTGCTGATGGGCTCCAGGGCCAGTGGGGTACCGGGGACGTCATCTGTTGAGCCCCCCTCCTCCAGGACGGCAGCTCTGTCTGCAAGACAGGAGGGGGAGCCCCGTGAGTCAGGGCTGGGGGGGCCTCTCGGGGCTTCGGGACGAGCGGCTCTCACACCCCGCTGTTCCCACGTGCTGGCGGCAAGGTGGCGCTGCCCCGGGCACCCTGCACTGGATTCGGGAAGGACACGCTTTCCTGGACCTCAGCTCTGCCTCTGAGAGACCCACGAGTGCCCTGAGCCTGCTTCCTGTCAGCATTTCTGCACAGGCGGGTGGGGGGGTCTCTGTGCAGACACCCAAAGAGTGCGGCAGGCCCCAAGTCCTGGCGGGCTGGCCCCCAAAACATACCGCTCTTGGCTTTGGTGCTGGGTTTCCGCCCGCGACCCCGCGCCTTGGCGCCGGGCTCCTCAGACCCTGGCGTGGCCCCATCCTTGCTCTCCCCGGCGTCTTTGCTGGTCTTCCGGCTGCGGCGCTTAGCGCTGGGCACCAGGAGCGCCGGGGATGGCTCTGCACCTGCGGGGCAGCACAGAGGGCGGCTTAGGCCCGGCCTCCACCCCCGACCGCTGCGGGCGCGTCACCGGTCGTGAGCGGCGGGGCCCGGACCAGCTGCATGGTCGGGCAGGAGGCCCGTCTGCGGGGACGCAGCTCAGGGGTCTGCACCTGCGTGCAGTGGGGCGTCCTCGAACAAACGAGCAGGGCGGGGCTGACTGTGGTTTTAGTGGCCCTTCCGGAGGATTCACCCTGGAGCCCTGGAGCCCTGGCAGTTCTGGGTCAGTGTCCCGGTCCTAACTCTGACTAGTCGAGGGAGCCGGGATGAGGCATCTCCCCTCCAAAGCCCGGGTTTCCTACTGGTCAAAGGGCAGGAGGGTCCCAGACCACCACTCACACTGGATCTTATAGTCGGGTGGCAGGAGGCGGATGTGCGAGAGGGGGATCCTCCCAGTGTCCCCATCGTCGAACTCCACGGTGATGAGGTCCCCATCATCCTCCAGACCCAGCAAGCCTGTTGGAGGAGGGCGGGGTCAGGGGAGGCCCGTGGCCTGGGCCCCCTGGCAGACGAGGGGCAGAGGGAGCAGACATCAGCCAGCGAGCAGCCCCAGGCCCAGGACGCATGAGGGCAGGTGGGCGGTGGAGCAGGACGTGGGCTTTGCGCCAGGCAGGCCCAGAACTGTGGGCTCCCCAGGTCCAGGCAGGCATGTCCACCCATCCAGGGCCCTCCCCAGAGTGACAACAACGAGCGTGGGACCACACAGCAGAGGGAGCAGGCCGCAGGATGGCGGCTGCAACAACGCGGGCCTCTCGGAAGACGACACCCGAGTGGACGAGCGGGACCCCTCTGGGCTAGGCCCACTGTGCCACAGGGAAGGAAGCCAGCTTTCAAAGGGGAGCCCCGGGGTCCCCTCTCCTGAGCGCCGCACACCCCTGCAGGTGTGCGGGCAGACTGGGCAGACTGGGGGTCACACGGCAGTGGCGAGCTTTATGCCAGGACACTGGGCACAGCAGAGGAGGGTGGTGGGCACCACACCAACCAGGGCGACAGTGAAGTCCAAACCCTGGATGGCGACCCCCAGCCCCACTCCTAGGTGCCGGACTCGGAGCCCCGGGCCCGAAGGATGGTGCCACAGGCAGGCTGGTGGGAGAGGAGCCGCCAGCGCTGGTAGTTGGCACCCCCCGCTGTCAGGCCCTGCCCACACACAGCTTCCAGTCCCCTTGCTGAGCATCGCCAGTGATGAAAGAACAGCCTCCAGCAGAAGAGAGCAGAAGGACAGAGAGGTACAGACAGGAGCCCGCAGAAAGAGGGGAGGGGGGCTGCAGAAGGAAACAGAGCTTAAGAAACCTAAAATGGAAACAGTATGTCCTCAGGGAAAAGAGGAATCCACGGAACAAAAAGAGATCACTGAAAAAAGAAAAAATCAAAGAATAAGAAAGAACTTTTAGGAATTTTATAAACAATAGCAGACACATCAAAAGTGTTAACAGAATAGAAGGACCAGAAAGCAGGGGTGAGGAAATCTGCCAGAAAGTAGAACAAAAAGATAAAGATGATAATGGGCAAAAGACAGCAGCAGAGGGCCACCAGACAAGTGTGAGACCCAGGGAGAGAGGGCGAATGAGGGAGGAGGCTCTCCAGGAAGAGACATGAGAAAAATCTCCAGGGATTGGAAATCTACTTTCAAACCAAACCGCCCTTCCCCCAGATACCCAACAAAACACACACAGAGAGACAGAGAGAGACAAAAAGAGACAGAGAGGAATAGAGACACAGAGACAGAGAGACAGAGAGACACAGAGAGAGAGACACAGAGGAAGGGACAGAGACACAGAGGAGAGAAAGAGACAGAGACAGAGAGAGACAAAAAGAGACAGAGAGGAATAGAGACAGAGACAGGCAGGAAGAGACAGAGACAGAGAGAGAGACACAGAGAGAGACAAAGAGGAAGGGACAGAGATACAGACAGAGACACAGAGGGGAGAAAGAGACAGAGACCACATGATTCCAGATCTGGGAATAAGGGGATGGTGCCAAGTCTCCTATGACGATTCGGGAATAACCCTGGTGTAGGATACCTCCAACATCAGAACCCAAATAAAAACAGAATGCTGACTTCAGAAAAAGCAATGGAAGGTGATTTCCAATGTAGAATTTATACCCAGATCAACTATCTCTAAAGACCAGGAGAGAATAAGGAGACTCGGACGCGTGTGTACTTGAGGAGTTTCCCTCCCATGGACCCTTTCTCTCCAGAAGCCGTGAGAAGGTCCTCTGCCACAGGAGGGAAAGAGACAGGAAGAGACAGACACGAGATGCAGCACAGGTGAGGTGGAATTCTCAGCAGGGCTGCAAGGGCAGGTCCCAGAAGTGACGCCTGCGAGGCAGGCCTGGAAAGCCGCCAGCCCCCGGGGCTCAGGAGGCTGGAGCCCCAGGAGAGCTGGATGGGGAGGCACGGCTCCTTTCGTCAGGGGACTCCAGCCCAGTGCCCTGCCCCCATCTCCTGGGCACACGGGTGACTTAGGTGGCCGACAGGTGGACTCCCTTGGCCCCCAGGTTTGACTTGGGGCTGTAACACATGCCCAGACTCCTGGCTCACAGATGCATTGGTTCTGCACTAGCTGTGTCCACCACCTGCCCACCTGCTCGTTCTGTCTGCCTGCATCCACACCCACGGCTTCTGGGCTACTGTTACCCTTTGTCTGCCCAGCTGCCAATCTCTTATTTTGCTCACAAGGTCCGCTCTCCTAGGGAAGCCACCTTCCCGTCTCTTCCAGTCCACAGGCAAAACCAGGAAGCTGCCTCACTCATTAGCAAGGACGAGCATAAGACCCGTAACCCAGGTGACCCAGGCCAGTTCAGTGCAACTCCATCCTGGGACTCAGATGGGAAAGCGGGGCATTCCATGAAGACAGGGTCTGTTCAGAAGGTGAGAGAGAGTCCTCGGGAGTGGGGAGTGAGGCCAGCACAGCTGAGAGCTGACGGACACGGGAACCCTGAGTCCTGATGCCACCAGGAAACAGTCCTGGTTCCAACCACGTGCTTAAGTCCATCTGAGCTGGCCTTCAGGAACCAAACGGATCCATGCTGACACACTGGGAAAGGGGGTGCTGGGAGGGCCTGGGGAGCAGCTCTCACCTCGGACCACGGTACCGGGGTACAGGCAGCGGTACTGCTGGCTCCAGTAGGCCGCGATCCTGGTCCCTTGCGGCAAGTAGCGCGTGGAGGCCGGCCTCACGTCGATGATCTGGGGAGGGGAGGAGTGAGCGCCAGGCCGGCCCCGCCCCCGCCCCGCCCCGCCCCGCCCCACCCCCACCCTCACCGCCTCTTGCAGCAGCTGCTCCAGACAGTAGATGTGAGGCCGGTTCCCACGTTCACCCTCCACCACCACTCGGTATCTGCAAAGCCGGGGTGACGGTGGGGTGACGAGAGGCCCCCCGGGGACCCCGCACAGTCCACACCAGCTCCACCTCCCAGGCCACCAGGATGGGGTGTGCAAGCCAAGGGGTTGCTGACTTGCTGCACAAGCTTGGGGCCCCCACTCTGGGCCCATCTCCTCAACATGACCAGGCAGGGTCACAGACGCAGGGAAGGCCAGCACAGCCTCGCCTGCTCCCTCCCACTGAGCCCTGTCCACCTGGGGGCCACCTGGGAGTCCGCTCTGCCCCCGGCCCGCTCACAGAGTGTGCTTCCTCTGAGCTTGCCCGAGCCCCCATCCTATGGTGGGGGAGCGGGGAAGCCACAGCTCAGAGAGGTGAGGCAAGGCGCCCACAGCGGCCCAGCAAGGCTCTGGGCGGGGGTCTGAGGCTCTGCACAGGGCAGCCCGTCCCCACTCACATGTCTGGCGAGTGGAGGGTCTGCACATGCCCCGCGTACAGCAGCTTATCGTCCATGGGGATGAGCACACGCAGGCCGTCCTTCAGCTCGTCCTTGTCGATGATGCAGGAGCGAGGGGCTGCGGGCGGGCGGTGAGGCGGGGCTGGAGCAGGGTGCGGCCTCGAGGCCCCCCCAGGCCCACCTGGCCACCCCATCACCCCTCTCTGCAGTGTGCCCGCGCGCACAGGCCCCCTCCCAGTGTCCGCTAAGATCCCAGGCAGGTGGGGACCCAGGTGACGCCCATGCAAGGACCAGCGCTCGCTGAGCCTCAGCCGGAGGCTCCGGGCCATCAGACCCCACTGCTGCCCCTCAATGGCAGTCCCCAGCCTTCCCGACCAGGAAGGCTGTCTGTTCTGGCGGCAACACCCCCACGGCTGGGCTCCCTGCTCTGACCAGGCCCCAGCCCGAGGCTGCCGCTCCCTTTCCCCTCCATTCTCCTCCAGGCCCACACACACTGCTTCAGCCTCCTGGACCCAGTCTTCTTCTCTGTAGGGCCCTGGACCCAGCCCCTCACTGCCGTCACCTCACTCAGAGAAACCCAGATCGCTGGCTGGGATGGACGGAGCGACGGGCTCAGGGCTCGGTCCCTGCCTGCACCCACATCCCTGCCACAGCCCCACAGTGGGTGCAATGGGCTTCCCACCTCTTGACCTTGGGCATGGCCATGTGAGCTGCTTTAGCCAGTGGATGAGGGAGAAGCACTTGAATCTGAAGGGAGGCTCCCTCCAGAGGCCTTCCGGTCCCTCTCGAGCCTCTGGCAGCAGGGCCGTGAGAGAACAAGCCCTGGCCAGCCCGGCGGGCCAGGTGGGGCAGACCTGTGTCTGCTGTCAGTGGGCCGCTAGACACCCCATTAACACGCGAGTCAGCCCAGCTGAGGCCACCCCACCGTCCTGCTGACAGCCCATCCCAACCCATCACTGAGTCTGCGTGCCTGGTCCTTACACAGCAACAGCTGACAGATACGCTCCCCAGCAGGTGACAAAGCCTCGCAGGGCTGGCCCGGCTCTTCTCGCTGCATTCCCCCCACCAATTCACACTCTTTAATCTCAAACTACAGACCCCCAGATCCAAGTCATCTCCCTGGGAGGTCACCTCCCTGGGATGTCACCTCCTGGGATGCCCTCCAGGCACCCCAAACCCCAGCCACCAAGGCTCCCTGTGACCTACCTCGCTGACAGCTGTCCCCACCTGCCAAAACCTGTCCACATGCCTTGCCTCCCCGCCATCTGCTCACATAGCCCCCGTATGCTCCATCCCACCCACATGCCCCTGGCTCCCCGCACAGGGGTCCCACCGTCCCTGGACCCACTCCGCGGTCCACCCCCACCGCTGCTCACCCAGATCCCCCAGCAGCCTCCTAACTCAACCTCCTGGCCCCCACCCCTGCCCCAGCCCTCCAGTTCCCTGTCTACACCGCGGCCAAAGAGCGCACCGTGAGATCAAGCTGACCACGCTGACCTCCCTCTTACTGTTCAGGAAGAAGTCCAAGCCCCCACCGAGGCCCTCGAGACAGGGGGGTCTGCCCTGCCTGCCCCCAGTCCAAAGCTGCTCTCCCGCCCTGACTGAGCAGCCCAGACTCACGCGGCCTTCTGCAGCTCACCTCAGGCACCGTGCTCCCGTCTAACCGCGGGGCTTCTGCACACGCTGTCTCCCCAGCCACCCTGCCCCCTCTCTGTGCGAGCCCGGCCTGGCCCGCTCGGGCCCCGCTGGCAGCCGCCTCCGGGAAGCCCCCGGCACCCCCACACTGCAGGCCGGGGCCCACGCGGCACGGCAGGGGCTCACCTGGGGTCGGCGGCCGCTCCGCCGCCCCGCCGCGGGGCAGGTGCTCGTCCTCGGAGAAGCTCGAGTCCTGGTTGGGCTCGAAGTCCTCCTCAGCGGCCATGCTCTCCATCAGCTTGCTCACGGCTCCCCCCTTGCCCCGGTTCTGAGAAGACAGCAGGAGAGACCGACGGCTGAGGCCCGGCCGGAAGCCCAGGGTCACCGTCAGGCTGCCATGCAGCGTGGCGCAGGGAGCAGCCAGATCCCACCTGGGCGCCAGAGGGAGGACAAAGCGGGCCGAGGGAGCACTTCCAGCCGCACACGGATCTTGGGGTGGGGGTGGGGCCATGCAGGGTCGCCCCCATCTGTCAACCAAGCAAAGCAACTCCGCCGTGCCTGGGCCTCCGGGGAACCTCACCTCCTTCTTCACCTCCTTGCCCTTGGCCTTGGCCTTGCTTCTCTTGGCGGAGGCCGGGGAGCTGGTGTGAGGGGCCCGGGCCTCGGCAGGCAGGGCGGGAACACGGGGCGGGGGCAGCGAGGCTCCAGACCCGGCCTCCTTGCCCTTCTTCTTCTGGGGATGAAGCCAGAGAGCGGCCGTCAGAGGGCAGCACGGGCCCAGGCCCCACATTCGCCCTCCCACCCCCGGCAAGCATTTCTGGTTTCAATCTTGCTTTATTACCACTATATATTACTTGTTATATAAAAAAAAAAGAATATCGACATGCATATAACTGAGTTCCTCTCCAACGATCCCACCAACCGCAGAGGTAACTAGAGGGAATAACGGCGTGGCGTGTCCTTTCCAGAACTTTCCGCAAGCACACACAACCATGTAAACCCACAGGCTAAGCAAACACATTTGTGCATACACGGTACTTTCTTGTTTTAAACACAGACAGGAATTTACCGAAAATTCCACTGTGCAACCTTCCTCCCCCCATCCTCTGCCACCTTCCTCCCCCCATCCTCTGCCAAGTGTATCTGGCAGACACAGAGGAGAAGCCTCCCTTTTTATTGTGACCAGCTGCCCAAGGTGCCTTGACGTGGAGACCTGAAATTCATCTGACTGCCCGCCTGTTCTTCCCTCTGCTGAATGACGCCAAGAATAACGACAGCCTCGCTCAGTGAGGCAGACACATTCCTGGAAGGAGCGTGCAGAACCGTGCCCGCACTGCCCTGGGAGCTTCTGGGGACCAGCGGCTACCTTCCTCTCACCCCAGCAGTGGGGGACACCCAGCTCAAAGCCCCCAGCGTGGATCTGGGATGCTCCCTCCACTGGGGGCATGGAAAGTGGGCCAGTGCACGGGGACTGTGCAAGGCTCCACTTATCAGAGCAAAGGAGTGGGAACAACCCCGATGTAAAGCAACCTGGCGTGTCGGTAGATACAGTTACAAGCTTCGATCCCAGGGGCCAAAGGCTCTGTTCCAAGGAAGAGGTGACAGCATGGGCAACACATGATGACACTCGGGGCAGGAAGCGGGCTCAGGCCGCAGAGGGGACGGGAGGCAAGGGTGGGGGTCACTGTGTGCATTTCAGAAGTGGCGCGCCGGATACCAATGACCAAGTCACGGGCCAGGGGAGACAGAAATTAAGACAGAGAAAAAAAGAAGACTGGGCAAATGATACCGAGACAGCAGCAGAAGTCCCAGCTTCCACAAGAGACGAGTGGGATTCAAAGCCAACAGGGTTAAAAGGAACAAAGTGGGGAATGTTACAAGGATAAATGCGTTCGTTTTAACCTCTATTTGGGGGGAGACATATATATAGGTTTATATACATATATACAAGTTTATATATACTGAAGCAACTTGGCACACACACGCGCGTGCACACACACACACTCTATTTTCTTATTTCTGATGCGTCTTGTAATCCTGTTCCCATTTCTGAAATCAAAAGGCATCTTGGGAGTGAACGGACAGTTTTTCATGTGGTTATATCTCCTCTTCCACCTGACTTCTATTATTAAATAGACAGCTTGTCTTATGGGGCATGTCTTTGCAGTTGCACACTCAGGAGGAAAGGGAACTCAACAGCAAAAAGAAAAAAAAAAAGTTATCACTGAGTGGAATTTAATTTTCTTCCTTTTCTTTATCATCCAATTACTGTTATAATAAGATAAAACTGGTAACTCTTTCTTTCCCACTAACCAGAAAGCCCATTTCTAAGAAACATTTCTTCTTTTAAAAAAAGAAAAGACCTCCAAAGGTGCCAAGTTCTGTAGCCAGAGCAAAGATGTCCATTGCTGGGATGATTACCATGGCAAAACACCATCATCAACCAAATCACCGATGGCCAGCATGGCTGTTGGCAGGAGATACTGAAAACCACGGGATGGCCAGATGGTGGGATACTATTCCGTCACTTAGTGAGTTTAAAGAAAATGAAAGAAAAATAAACTAAAAAGTTCATGGCATATGGGAATGCACAAGATCTAACTCCAAAAAGCAGGATACAAAAGTGCATCTCACAAAACTGTGAACTCTGTTTGGCCCTAGAGCGATTTCCTTTGTGTCTGACGTCTTAGACAGTTAATCTGTTCCGTTCCATCTCTGACTGTATCGTCAGAAGGCTGGGATCAGGTGAGCCCCTGGTCCTCTCCTAACGGAAGCTGCCTTTTTGGGAAAGGCTCAGAGAGGCTGCAGGCCCTGCGGTTAAGGGCTCGGGCACTAGACCTCCAGTGTTCTAAGCTCAGCTCTGACGATCATTAGCCGCTAGGCTAACTGGGAAGGTTCCAGGGCTACCTGTGAGGTGCAGTTTGTAAGACTTCCATACATGGCTTGTAAAACCCGCCTTACATGGCCTTGTAAGGACTCAACTGTGATGTCAAAAGCAGTATGTACTTGGTCTCTTCCCACTCCTTGCTGTGTTCCTGATACAGCGCTTCTACGCGCCCTGGCATTTCCGGGGTCACAGGAGCATCTCAGGATGAGGCCTGGTCCGCAGAAAGACCAGCCACGACCCAAGCTGAAACCTTGCTGCCTCATCCCCGCTCTTGGAAGAGGAGCAAGGGGCTGGATGGAGCCTGAGTGACTGCTCTCCATCATGCCTCCGGACGGAGTAGCCACGAGAACCCCTCAGCACTGGGGCTCCGAGCGCCACAGGGCTGGTCCACAGACCGAGGAGGGGGCACAGGGCTCGGTGCCCCTTCACACACACCGTGCCCCACGCGTGTCCTCCACCTGGCTGTCCCCGGGCTGCATCCTTCACGATAAACTGGACCAGTAAATCAAGTGTCTTCCCGAGTTGTCATTCTAGGGAATTATCGACCCGGGGGTGGTGGGAGGGGTCATGAAAATCCTTGATTACAGCCAGTTGGGCAAAGAGCACAGGTGACCACCTGGGATGTGGGCCCGGCCTCGGGGGTGGGGTGGGGTGGGGTCTCCACCTGTGGGGTCTGCGCCAGCGCGGGGGAGTTGGAGTCAGACATGTTTCAGCAGAGGACATGAGCATCCCTCCCCCAGTACATGCAGCATACGTGGCGGAGCGATTAGGACATGCCTGGCCCCCATGTGGATCCCTCGGTATGGTCACCATCATTATGTATTATTCCAGCACCTTCTCTCCAGGGACCAGAAAAGCCCGAGGTGGCTTTGGCCGTGAGGGGTCATGAACAAGGGGTCCCTGCCGATGCCACTCAAATGCAGCCCCTTCCTCACTACCAGCCGACGCCGAGTCCCGTCCCTTTGGGTGGCTTTCTCAAGAATGACATTGTGGTGTGGGGGACACGGGGCAAAGGGGCGTGAGCCAGAGACCAGCGTTGTGAGCTGGCGGTGAGGTATGCAGGCAGCCACCCGAAGCGGGAAGGGCAGCAGGCCTCATCAGTACAGAGTTCTCACAAAGCAGGTGTTCCCTCAGACAGGGGGAAAAAATTCCCATCTCTCTTGTCACTACCTGCTCAAGAATGAGGCTTTCCTTCCGGGCAAGCCTCTGTCACCGACAGCAGTCACTGCCGCGGAGGGCGCGCCAGTTCCCACAGAGGCCTTGGGGCACCGCCTGAGCCCACCGCTGCACACCAGGCACTTCTGGCCCGGCTGCTGGGTGCCCTCATCAAAGACGCCCATCGAGGGGCACCCAGAGGAGTGCCCACCACCCACGGAGGTCTCGGTGGGTACCTGCGTCTCAGCAGCACGCTGTCCCCCGGGGTCCCGGCCACCCCGCGCGTCTGAGCACCTCGCTGGGCCCTGAGGTCCGGGGGGCCCCGCCCCGGGCCTACCTTCCTGGGGTCCTTTCTGTCCTTGGCACGGCCGGTGTCCTTGCGCGGGCTGGGCAGGCCGGCCTTGGCACAGCGGCCGGGTTTGGTGGCAGCGGGCGCGGCGCTGCTGGGTGCGGGGGGCGCCGAGGCGTCGTGCAGGAAGATCCGCTCACTGCGCCGCCGCGTCCACAGGTCGTCGTCGCTGGCCTCGGGCCCCGCCTCCAGGCCCGGCTCCTTGGGGCCCCGCGACTTGCGGGCCTTGCGCCCCTTCTCGGCCGCCAGCTTGGCCTTGTCGGGGCTGCTGGGGCCGGGGGCCCGCGTACTGGGCGCGGCCAGGGCCGGACCTGGCTCCCCCAGCCCCTTCTTGGACCGCAGCAGCCCGGCGGGTGACCGCTTCCGCACCTTGACCTCGCTCTCCGAGTCGGTGTACTCGAACTCCGTGCCTGCACGCAGGTGAGGGGGGCGCTGTGGACGGGGTGCTCTGCGGCCCCCACTTCCCACCCTGGCCAGCCCATCCCTGCTGCAGGGACCGGGCCACCCGGGGAGGCTTCCGCCGCTTCCAGGGAGGAGCCTGAGGCCTAAGGTCAGGAGGACTGTGGCCCACTCCCATCCCAAGTCCCCCCAGGCTGCCCAGACTCTGCTCCGGACCCTTCGCGCCTGAAGCACCGTCTGGGAATGTGGAGTCTCCTGCCCGGGCATGTGTGAGCTTCCCGGCTCTTCCTGGGCCCCCTTAGGAATCCCGGAGCCCTGCGAGGGTGAGCCGTGGAGGGCCCACACCTGCATGGGCAGCAGCTCCAAGGGAGGCGGGCGGGAAAGTCCACCCAAAATCCCCGAGCCCCAGCAGGGCCTCGCCTCTGCGCCCTGGTGCCACTTCCCACTTGGAGGGTCCTAGACACCCACTCCCCTTTCAAGAGGACAGGACTCCCCAGAACCCACACAGATCTGGGGCCCGGCCCCTCCCCACAGCCAGGGGGCCGCCTCCCTTTGCCGCAGGGCAGCCCCAGCTCCTGGGTTCCTTGAACGCACAACCGCTCCCGAACATCCGCTGTCATCTGTCCTTTGAAGCCCCTGGGTCTTCGCTCCTTCTGGCCCCTCTGCCCAGAGCACCATCTCTCCCTGCCCTCCACCTGGACTACTGCAGCCTCCTTTCTGAGAAGACCCACTCCACGCCCTGGGGAGTCCTTGGGCCACCCCTCCTCACCACAGGTACACGGCACACTGCAGAGGTCCCGTCTGTGTTTGTCTATCTTGGCGGGCTCCGCCCCCCCAGAAGTAGATCCCCACCTTCTCCCAGAGGCCCCAGCATTGTACAATGCAGCGCTTGGCCCAGAGCTGGTGGCCAAGAAAAGACTCTAAATGGGGATGAGTGGTGCTTCTCCCCCCATCAGGGGAATGAAGAGGGCCTGCCTCCTCCAGGCAGACCCCAGGGACGAGATGTCTGTGACAGTAGGGGGCTGACCACCCCAGAGAAGGACTTGCCCTGGGTCAGCCTACAAACCAGGGCTGAACCTCAGGGCCTACTGACCCTTGGGCAGCCAGCAGCCTGGCCACAAAGGCTCCTGCGGGAGGCTGAGACCCATCACCCCAACAGATGCAGCCTCAGTGGCAAGGGCAGGGCCAGGGGAGGGGCCACACTCCAGGGGAAGGAACCACTTGCAAAGAATAAGGATCCTATTAATTCCTCTTTTGTTAACAGACTTCCTGCTGCAGGAGAGGCAGCTGGGGCTTTCAGGGCTGATTAGGGTGCAGGCCATAAGACACTCTCGGCCTGTGAGCTCTGCTTCTGGGTATGAGGGAATGAGATCCCACCTGAGGAGGTCCTTGCAGAAAGGACCTGAAATCCTGGACGCACACAGAACACTGCAGGTGCGCTGCACAGAGAGCCGGCGCAGGGCAGGGCGGTGACCAGGAGTGGACACTCGCCTGCAAGGGCGGAGGTTGGAGCCTCTTGGCTCATGGTAAGATCGGGTAGGAAGACAAACAGTTACGAGCCCAGCGGGGCAGCACAAGCAGTGCCTGGAACAGAGGACGCGGTCTCCGTCAGGGCCCTGCGGTGGGGACAAGCACGAGGCCCACAGAGACGGAAGCATCTTGCCGCAGCCTCACTGCCGGACAGGCCGGAGCAGGGAACAGAACCCCCATCCTGGATTCCCAGCCAGTGTCCAGTGAAATGCTTCCTTCCCCCAAAAACAGGCAGAGAGGAGGAAGAAAGGAACAAAGAAATAGGCCAAGAAAACAGACAACAAATAGTAGAGAAAAGAATAAGACACAAATAGGCTGAAAGTCAAGGGATTAAAAAAAAAAAAGACATATGATACAAATAATAACCAAAGTCGAGCTGCAGCGGCTGTACAGACATGCACCACTTAGGTGCTCTGCGGAAACTGCCCCTTTTTACCGACTCGAGATCTGTGGCAACCCTGCGTCGAGCCAGTCTGTGGGCAATACTCTTCCAACAGCGTTTGCTCCCTCTATGCCTCTGTGTCACATTTTGGTAATTCTCACAAGATTTCAACTTTCTTCATTATCATTATATTATTACACGTGGTTGTATCTGTCATCAGTGATCTTTGATGTTACTACTACAACTCACTGAAGGCTTAGGTGATGGTTGTCGATTTTTAGCAATAAAATATTTTTTAACTGAGGCATGTGCTTTTTTCCTTAAGACAGAATACTATTGCATCCTTACAACTACAATATAGTATAAACATAACTTTTATATGTATTGGGAAACCAAAACATTTGTGTGGCTCACTTTACTGCAATATTGGCTAAATGCAACATTGTGTTTGTCTGGAATTAAACCCACGTTATCTCTGAGGTATGTCTCTACTATTATCAGACAAAATAGGTTTTAAGACAAAAATTGAGAAACAAAAAAGGACATTTTGCAATGATAAAATGATCAATCCATCAAGAAGACATAATTATAAGCAAATGTAAACACAATGCAGAAACATACAGAAAAGATTATACACCATGACCAAGTGAGACATAGGCCAGGAATGCAAGGTTGGTTTGACTCTTTACAAAACCAATATAATATACCACATTAACAGGATAAAACATAAAAACCACATGAACAACACATCAACAGACAGAAAAAGCAACAAAATCTAGTACCCTTTTGTGATAAAATCACTCAACAAACGAGAAACAGGAGGAAACTTCCTTAACCTGACAAATGAAAAAACCACTGTTAACATTATCTGTGGGCTTCCCAGGTGGCTCAGTGGTAAAGAACCCACCTGCCAAGCAGGGGACTTGGGTTCAAGGAAGAGATCCTGGGTCAGCAAGATACCCTGGAGAAGGAAGTGGGAACCCACTCCAGTATTCTTGTTTGGGAAATTCCGTGGACAGAGGAGCCTGGCAGGCTACAGTCTATGGGGTCGTAAAGAGTTGGACGTGACTGAGCAACTAAACAACATCATATTTAATGGAAAAAGTATGAATGCTTTCTCACAAAGATATCTATGGGGCAGGGAGGACAGGAAAAAAAAACAAAGATATCTCTTCTCACCACTGCTGCTCAGCATTGCACGCAAGATCCTAGCCAGAGCAATTAGGCAAGGAAAATAATGGGAATATACATTGGAAAGGGAAACATAACTACCTCTATTTGTAGATGAGATGATCTTATATATAGAAAATCCTAAGGAATCTACTTTAAAAAAATTATTAGAACAAATGAGTTTAGCAAGGATGCAAGATATAAGATCAATTTACAAAAGCAGTTGCATTTCTATACGTTAGCAGCAAACACTCCAAAAGTGAACAGAATTCCATTTATAATAGCATTCAAAAGGACTTCCCTGGTGGTACAGTAAATAAGAATCTTTCCTATATACCAGCAATGAACAAGTGGTAATCTGAAATTTAAAACATGGTATTACTTACATTAACAATCCCAAAAATGAAGTAAGTTAAATTTAACAAAATATGTAAAAGATACATATGAGGAAAACTATAAAAAAAAAAAATCTGATAAAAGAAATCAAAGAAGATATTCCATTGTCAGGGACAGGAAGAACTGATACTGTCAAGGTGTCATTTCTTTCCAAATTGATCTATGGATTCAATGTTAATAAACCCAATAAAAATAGCAGCAAGTTATTTTGTAGATATCAATTCTAAAGTTTGTATATTGAGGCAAAAGACCCAGAACAGCCAACTCAATATTTAAAGATAAGAACAAAGTCAGAAGACTGAAGGTAGCTCATTTCAAGACTGACTGTAAAGCTGGAGTAATCAAGACAGGGAGATATTGGCAAAAGAACAAACAGGTCAATGGGACGGCATAGAGAACCCAGAAACAGACTACCATGAGAACCGTCAGACGACACTTGACCAAGGAGGAAAGGCGAGACAATGGAAAAGAGAGAATCTTTTCAATAGATGGTGCTGGAGCCAGTGGACATCCACATGCGGAAAAAACAGAACCTGGACGCAGACCTCACGCCCTTCACAAAAATTAATTCATGGTGGACCACAGGCCTAAACTTAAACTGCAAAAATACAAGATTTCTAGACGATGATGTAGGAGAAAATCTAGATGACCTTTGGTATGGCAGTAAATTTTTAGATACAAAACCAAAGACACAATCCATTAAAAAAAAAAAAAAAAAGCACTGATAAGCTGGACTTCAGTAAAATTAAAATTTTCTGCTTTGTGAAAGGCACTGTCAAGAGAATGAAAAGATGAGATTTAGGAGAAAATATTTGCAAAAGACACATCTGACTGTTATCTGAAATACAAAAGGAACCCTTAAAACTCAGTATTAAGATTTAAATTAAATAACCCAATTTAAGAATAGGACAAAAACCTTAAAAGACACTTTACCAAAGAAGATATGCAGATAGCAAATAATAAGCATATGAAAAGATGCTCCACAGCATATCAGTAGGAAAAATGCAAATTAAAACAATGAGAATGTCCAGAATCCAAAACACTAACACCAAACACTGGTGAGGATGCTGAGCAGCAGGAACTCGCATTCACTGCTGGCGGGATTGCAAAACCGTACAGTTAACTTTGAAAGACAGTCTGGCAGTTTCTTAAAAAACTAAGCGTGATCTTAAGATATGCATATAATCCAGTGATCGCACTCCTTGGTATTTACCCAAAGGAGCTGAAAACATGTCCAGACAAAAACCTGCACACAGAAGTCTAGAGAAGCTTCAGTGAAAACCACCAGAACTAGGATGCCACCCAGATGTCCTTCGAAGCCCTTGAGCAGGTGAATGAAGAAACAAACTGCGGTCCGTCTTGACAGTGGGACGTTTCTCGGCACAGAAAGCACTGGGTTGTCCAGCCCTGAAAAGACGTGGTCCCGGGAGGTGGTGCGGGCCACTGGGAATGGGCTCTGGGTTGCATGAAGTCGGGGCAGCTAGGGGAGGCTGGGGGTCAGGGTGGCAGGGTAGCAAGCAGGGCCCATTTCCCATGCCCCAGCCCCTGCCAGGAGGGCCTCACGTGTACCTCCAAGGCTCAGAAAAGGGCAAGGGGAGCTCACAGCCCAAACACATGTGGAGCCATCTTGGTTTCAAACATCAACCCCTGGTGAAGGTGAGCTCGGTCCAGGAGACAGTCCCAAGGTGTCTGTCCGTCCCAAGAAGACAGAGATACGACTGGAGACGCAGAAAGAGGAGGGACGCAGGGCCAGGACACAGCGGGGCCTCCGGTCCGAGTGTTGGTGCCTGCTGCCTCTGTCTGCCCACGCGGGCAGCGGGACAGTAAGCCGGCACCTGGGCACCACCACTAATGACCTCCACTGGGCTGCAACCCCAGGCCAATGAAATCTGCCCTGTCTGGGCCAATGCATCTCACCGAATAAACCACCCCTCCTAACTGCCCTGAGTATAAAGAGCTTCCCCTTCTTCCAGACCTTTGTGAGGCCTGTTCCTTTCAGATACACCTCCATTTCTCCTCCATCACCTTAGCCAACTCCCATTTTTCTCTCCTGGCTCAGCCTACGTGTTACCAACCTGTAGTGGTCTCCCTTACCCCCGGGCTGGGTCAGGGGCCTCCTGTGGGCTTCCACAGCCCCCAGGGTGTGTATCCGAGGCCTCTGCAGACCCCAGAGCTGCCTGACACTGGGCACCTGAGGTCCTGTTTGCTGGAAGCATCAACAGTGAAGGTCACAGCACAGCTCTGGAGACCCCTCCCCAGGGAGTGGCAGGCTGGGGCGGGGGTGGGGGGGGTTGGCCCCATCACTGGGGCCGTCCGCCCAGGCCCGGCCCCAGAGGCAGAGTTCCTGTCCTTCTCTTGAGCCCCACCTGAAGGCCGGGCAGTGGGACCCGCCGCCCCGCAGCCCACCACCAGGACTCACCTATCAGACTCTGGCGCTCCTCCTTCTTGCGGGCCTTCTGCTTGGCCTCCAGCTGCACCACGGACAGGGACGGCCCCACAGTGGGGCTGGGCAGGGCGCTGGCTGCAAAACGCGCCAGCAGGCCCAGCCCGCTCTCCTCCAGGCCTGGCGACAGGGCCCGCTCCCGGGAGCCCAGCCTATAGCCACCGGCAGCCTCGTCCTCCTCCAGCTCATCGTCCTCATCCTCCTCCTCGGAGCTCTCATCTGGCGTGCAGAAAACAGGGCGCGAGTCAGAGCCTTGGCCTGGGCCAGCGCCGCCCCCCGCCACCCCCCACGCCGCCGCGCCAGCGAGGGGGGTGCCGCGGCTCCAGCCCGGCTCCGGACTCCTCATCAGCCCAGGCACCTCCCACCCTGCCGCCCCCGGCCATCAAAGCGAGCCCAAGACCTGGGCATTCTGGGCAGCCCAGAGGTGGGCGGCGGCTTTGGGAGTGTTTTCTGCAGGGGAGCACCGACATGCACCTGTGCTGTGGGGGGTGGGGATGGACACACGGACGAGGACTGGAGACAGAGCTCTCCAAGGTCTCACACGCACACACGCGCACACACAACCCGACGCACAACAAGAAAGCCGGGGGAGAAGGCGGGAGGGAGGAGGAGAGAGGTGAGGGCAGGGCGGGGGGTAGGGGGCGGGAGGACCCTGCGGGCACAGACCCCGGGGGGTGTGGGGGCGGGCAGGGGGCCGGAGGCCTGGGGGTTGGCAGGCAGCAGGAGAAGGTGGAGTTCGGTCTCATCTCGGAGTGGGTGGGGGGGGGGGTGGGGGGTGCTCCCTTGACGGGAACCCTCAGCAGACTCTGGGGGTCCACAGCTGGGGCCCAGCACCCCGGGGAAACCTGGGGCAAACGTACAGTCCTCTCTGGGCTGCTGTTTCCTTATCTGTGAGAATCTCAGCTCAGCTCAACCAAGGGAGCCACAAGCCGGCTACAGCTCCCAGGCCAGGAAGTGGGAAGGGAGCGCCCGGGCGGGGCGGCCCACTCTGCTCCACACTGTTAGATGCTCAGGCGGCAGAGCGGGACTTGAACCTGGGGCTGGCAGCTCATTGCCCATGGCCTAGTGGGAAAGAGACTCTCAGGGAGCCCCAGCTTGCCTCGCTGGTTGGTGAGACAGAAAGGTGCTTCTCCCCAAGAACTGGCTCAGCTCGGACCATCAGCACAAAGGCAGGGTGGGTGGTGGGGCTGGAGGCCACACCAGGGAAGGTGACTTTCCATGCACATGAATTAAGTCCTCCGCCAAGAAGAGAGACAGCCTGGAGGTACAGGCCAGCTCCCCCGCCTTTCTTGGGAGATGGCTCAGCTGACCCCACAGGGTGGTGGGTGGGAGGCGCCCGGCTTGCCTGCCCGCGAGGTGCTGTGGCCAAGGAGGTGCCCGTCTGCCCAGGGGCGCTGGGAGCCTGGAGGGGACTCACCAGCAAGAAGAGTAAGGAGGATTATGAGCTACCGCCTCTCTGCACTGTCTGGGGGCCGGGAGTCTGGGTCCGGGGGCGAGCGAGCCCTAGATGGTGGCCAACTCCACATTCTCCTGCCAATGCCCCCAAGCCGCCTGCTTGCTGCGCTGCAGTGAGCGGCCCAAAGAGGCGGCCCCGGGGGTGCCAGGGAGGGCGGGGGGGGGAGGGGTCTGGTCTGCCTGTCCCCGCCGAGTAAGCCCTCGGTGAGGGAGGCGGAAGAGAGCTCGAGGAAGGCCCGGAAGGGGCTGAGAGAGGAAGGAGGCAGAGAAAGAGGAGGGCTGTTAGGAGGGGTGAGCGGACGGAGACCCGGCTCCCTGAGCGATGGGGGCAGCGGGATGGAGGCCGGCGGGGCGGGCAGGCGGCAGGCAGGCCGTGCACACTTGCGATCCATTCACATTGCGGACGTCACATGGTTCTGTCTCCGCCCAGTGGGCCACAGCGGCAAAGCAGGCTAAGTGTAGGCAGACTTTTGGCAGCACCTGGGTCCCCTGCTTCGGGCAGGCTCCCCCCCCACCTTGGGGCTGACCAGTCTGAGCAGGGTGGTGGGCAGGGGGGCTGGCTGGGCTGAGGGGGGCGTGGGGTGGGACGTGGGGCTGCTCAGGTGTGGAGACTCCGGCTCTCTCTCCCACCCAGGATTCTCAGTCTGGCTCTGGGTTTTTGGCTGTCTGGAATGTCTGCATTGGATCCCAGAAAGCCAGGACTGGCCCAAACCCATCACCACGAGATGGAAGAATGTTTGGAAAGCAAAAAGCCAAAAGAAAGGGTGTGTCTCCCACAAAATAAATGCTGACTGGGTTACCCTGGTCTCCTGAGACCCTTCCCCACCTCCTGCTTCCGCGAGCCTGTGGGCCCACCCTGGCTTCCTCCCACAGTGGCCGGTCTGCTCAGGCCAGAGCCCAAGGCGGTAGGGGGAGCTGAGAGAGGGGAGGTGTCTCGGGACCAAGAAAGCCTTTCTGGAGTTGTCCACACCTGAGGCGATAGAGCTTGCCAAGGGCAGGGGGAAGAAAAAGTCCCAACAAAGAAACCCGAGGAAATGAAGAAAAACTTTTTTTTTTTTTTTTTCAGAGGGAAAAAAAAAAACCTGTTGGCTCAGTATGTGGGGGTTGGCTCTGGTCACTTGGTTTTTCAAAACCTGATCCATAAATGCCAAATTGATCCGCTGCTGCCATAGCCGATGGGGGCAAACCCCGAGGGGTGGGGGGTGCAGAGGGGACACAGAGAAAGGGGTTGTGCCTACCTACGGAGCAACGAGCCCGGCTCGCACCCAAGCTCAGTGACCCGCTGCGCGTCTGCCCTACTCCCAGCCTTCGCTGTGCGTCCAGAGTGCAGCGTGAGAGCAAATGCGAGAGACCAAAACAGACATTCAAAGCGTCATGGGAAGGGGTCAAGGGTGAAGGTATGGCCAAGCTGCTGGGGGGAGAAAGCAGACACACCAGAAAAGCCAAGCCAGTTAGGTGTTTTAGTACCAGGCGTCAGGAAGGCCCTATTACCCAAATATCCCTTTCAAGACCTGACCAGCGGTCTGGGTGCAGTGGGGAACCGCCTGCCCCCTATCCGGGCTCTGTCTGATGGTGGGTGGGGCCCTGGCTACCAGATCTGGGATGCTGCCTGCTTCTCTACAGGGTCTGGGCTAGGGCGGGAGAGCTCCAAACCTTGGAAGCTGTAACTCTGGCCTCTGAGGGGGAAGGAGGCGTGGGGACCCAGCCCCGGGGAGGCGAGAGGGGAATGGGGAACCAGCCAGACGTGTCCACAGAGGCCGGGGCTGGGGAGGCCTCACAAGAGGAGGCCGGCGGGAGACCTAGTGGCCCAGGCTGTGCTCACTCAGGTGTGGGGGCCACACAGGGAGCCTGAGCACCGAGGCCCCGGCTACATCCTCTCCTGATCATCCAGAACGCCTCCCAGTCAGCATCAGGATGTAGGCTTGGACCCCTGGGATGCTGCGACCCCCCCCCACCTCTGGGGTCCCTGAAAGGGGTCCACCCTGAAGCAAACCCTAAGCCAGGATGGAAAGCCTCACCCCCACCCCAGGACATCTGGGAGTGGAGGTCCTAGGAGACTGAGACAAGGCAGTCTACCAAGGAGCTCACAGGGGTCCCTTACACCAACCCTCTCTGCCTAAGTGAGGCAGGGGGCAGACCAGCCTGGGACTCCTGGGGCGACTCTGAGCTCTGCCCCTAACACGGCAATGAAGCCTTTGAATTTCACAACAAAACTCGGGGGACGCAGAGTGGTCTTGACCCTGCACTGCCTACATGCCCTTCAAAGCAGAAACATGTGTTAGAAAATGAGTATTTACAAGTGTTTTTTAACCACTGTTGCATAAGAAGCTTTAAGAAAACAAAAGACAAACAAGCAGCTTAACAAAAAAAAAAAAAGGATGAAGCTTGAGGTGAAAGCAGTTGACTTTAAACCTGGAAAATGAAAGGCATGCCAACAGCTACCAGGGATATTTGAATAATAGAGAGAGTGCAGACTGCGTTATTCCATCTACCCCTTCTGGGGTGGGGGTGGGGTGGGGATGGGGGTGGGGTGGGGACGGGGAGAGGGGAGGGGGGAACAAATGAGGGAAGCGGCAACCTAATGGTCCAGTCAGGACACAGCAAGAGAGACAAGGCACACGGGTTTAGTTAAAAATGAACTCGGTATGTTTAATAAAGCTTGGTATTACCAAAATCGCGGTACAAACATCAAGTCACACGCCCACACGACAGAATTCCATTTACAAAACGTCCCCTGGGAGGCCTCCGCGGCCACGCCAGGAGGATCCACCCAGGCCTGCGGTCCAGGGGGCAGGGAGGCGAGGGGAGGTGGGGTGGGCGGGCGGAGGAGGGAGAAGGGGAGGAAGACTAAAAACAGTCCATATAAAAGCTCAAAAAGAGCCAGCCAATGGTATTATCACAATGATACAGGTACAAATAAAAACAAAAATGAAAGGACCCAGGCTGATACGGCAGGCTACGCTGCCAAGAACCGGACGGCCGCCCTGGCCGGGCCATCCCGGCGGCGCCTGGCCGCCCTCCCTGCGCTCGCGCCCCGCTCTCGCTCTCGCACTCACTCGCTCGATAGGAAACACGGAAGGTTATTTTGTGTTTGGAGCTAGTAACCTTGGTCAAACGAGTCCTCCGAGGAATCGCTGAAGGAGGAACGGGGCTCGACCTCTTGAAGCAGCAAACAAAACGGCTGCTTCCTGCCTGCGGCCGGCTTGGGCTTCAGAGTCCGGGCGCCCGCCAGGCCCCTCTTGGTCAGCTTGGGGCCACTGGCCGGCTTGCTATTCTTCGCCACCATGCCGCACAGGAGGGAAGGTGTCAGTTTGGAGCTGGAGGGGCCCTGGGCAGCCCACTCGTCCTTCAGGAATTCCTCCTCTTCCTCTGAATCCGTATCTGCAGTCAAAGTAGTTTTTAATAAAGGTAAGTCACAGAGCCGGGGGAGGGAGGGGGCTGGGGGTCTCTTCCATTAGCCTTGGCGCCTTTGAGGACACTCTGCCACGCACCAGAACCGAGGTCCAAACGCCCACTGGCTGTGGAACCGGCAGAGCTGCACCACCTGGCGTGCTCCTCCCCATCTGGGCCTTGCCTCTCACCTGGGAGGCCTCTGAGCCACAGGCCCCACACAACCCATCTTGCACGGTTTGGACCAAGACCCTGGCTGGGTCGCTGCTGCCAGCACCACCCACCACACGGCCACAGGGCGAACAGTCTTTCCTGGCCCTGCAGGAGGCGGGAGCCCCACTCTCAGGAAGGTCTCTGCCCTGCGCGGGGAGGTCACTGCCGAGGCCAGTCCACCCCACGGGAATGCAGCCAGCCCATGGGCTCCTTGTGGGCAGGGAAGCAACCTAGGAGGGGAAGGACTCACATAAAGCCCTTCTTTCCTGAAGCACCAACTCCCAGTGGTATTCGGGGCAAGCGTGTAAAGACTCACAACCCAGCTTCCTGCTCGGCAATGTCGGGACAGCGGTGTCTGACAAATGATACTGTGGTTCCCAGCTCTACCCTGTTCCTTTACCTATCAGAGCTGGGTGACCAGCACGCTGGTTCTGGCCTCCCACATGTCTCCAGCCTTGGAGCTGCATGAGGCTTTGGGGAGGAGGCTGTCAAGTGGGCACAGCTCTGGCCCCTTCCAATCCCTCCCCAGGCACACTCACACCACTTTGGTCTGTTCTACACACGAGGCTGGTGAGCAAGATTCCATTGGACAGAAAGGCTCTGCAGCCAAAGGCTGTAATCCCTTCATCTCGTCAAATCCGTTCGACCTGGGAGTTAACAAACACAGCTGCCCTCCCGAAGTCCAAGAGAAGGAATGAGTGAGAGAGAGTGTGTGTGTGTGTGCGCGCGCACGTGCGTGTGTGCTTGGGGGCAGGGGTCCTCTGGCTGCCTCCTCCAGCATCTATGCTTTCCACTCAACACCCAACAGCAGGGTGGTCTGGCAACTCTGGGTGTGACGAGGACACGCCTCTGCGCGTCCCCCAGCCACAGCTCTCCCTCCCGTGTGCTCCATCCTGTCCTTCTTGAAGCCACTTGCCAGGCAGGACAAGTCCATGAGTGACAATGACAAACTTGGCTTCCCACCAGAACCCACCACGCAAGCCACCAGATCCCTACAACCCACAGTGAAAACGCAGGAGGGCAACGTTCTCTCTGCCCGTCTCCTGCCAGTACAGCATCTCAAGGCTAGGAAACACCTTGACCTCTTCGTGACCCTGCATGCACGCATTTACGGGGAAGACAAAAAGACTACTGTGAAAAATAGAAGAGACGCACTCTCTCCACAGCCAGCCACTCTCTCCCACACCATAGCCACCAGCTAACTGCAGACAAGTCTTTTAACCACCCTGTGGCAGCATTAACCCACTTCTCTCAACTGAACAGTGCAGTTTTAGACAAGAACGTAACAGAGATGAGCAATCTGGACACTGCTTTGCACGCGTACACACATCGGCCGCAGTGGACGTGGCAGCTTAGAGCCCCCGACCCCTGCAGAGACCTCAGCGTATCTGTGGACTCTAGCCTGAAGCGCACTCTAGCCTCATCCCCCTGTAAGCAGGGCGAGCAGAGGATCCCTCCGCCACCAGCCAGGCCACATCCACTGAAGGATCAAAGGAAAAGCAATCCCTGCTCTCTCTGTGATATTCCAAAACAAGCAAAGGAAAGCCCTTCCCTTCTCCTGCGGAGCTACAAGTCTCTAGAACTGGCGCAGAGCGGCCAGGGGCCTGGGCAGTGCCGCTCAGCTCACACCCAACTGAATCTGAGGTGTTTCGGCCACCGATCCCACCCAGGGGACATAAGGCACGAAAGCAGATCCTCGCTCCCACACCCATCTGAGCATCAAGGCTAGAGACCCAGGGCAAGCAAAACCAGGAACGTTAAAATCCAAAGACACCAGCAGCAGCTTCATCTCCTGCCAGGCGCCTTCTCCCAGCTGTTCACCCACACAGCGAGCTCACGTAGGGCTCTGGACAGCACTCGGGGGCAGTCCATGGCATCTTAACTCCACAGAGACTTTCTTTCCTTAAGAACACACACCATTTCTCGCCCTTAACAGTCATCACCCTCGCCCACGACCCCATAAACTAGGCAGAGGCGATCAAAGGCCCAGTCGCCCAAATGCACGCAGTCACCAAGGAGAAAGCTTCCTACCCGAGTCACGGCTTGGGGTCCCCCTCAAAGAAGCCCGCGGACAGATGCCAGGAGGCAGGCAGCGCCCCCCGCCCCCACCGGCCTTGCTGTGGCGGCCAGCCCTTGGCACCCACCCATCCTGGGCATTACGTGTTCCGCGCGCAGGTACTTACTGAGCACCTATTACGTGCCAGGCAGCGGGTTCCGGGCCAGCGGACGGGCGTCAGGGCTGGGAGTGGGGACAAGGCCGTCCGGGCTCTGGAAACCCACGCTCCCCAGTTCCCAGACAAGAAGCGCCAAAGGCCGCAGGCTCCGCGTAAATTCGGTCCCTCAGTACCACCAGCTGTTACGTTTCAGGGGCCCAAAAGCCGCATGGGGCTGGCAGCTGCCATCCGGGCAGCAAACAGGCTGCGCCCATCGTGACTGGCCATCCCGCGCCGCTGAATCTGACAGGCTGGGCCCTGCCTCAGCATCTATCCTCGGAAACACACCGGGTAACCACGTGGAGGGCCGTCGCAAAGACAACGGGAAAGGCCGCCCTGGTGTGCGCTTCATAGACGCTTTCCTCACAAACGCGGAGCTAGAGGACTGGCTGACGCCTGAGGGCGGGAGCGACCGCTCTAGGCTGAGTAACTGCCAACTCTGTACCACAAGGCCTTCACACCGATGGCCTTAGCGCTGACCAATGAAAGGCAGGTACGGGAAGGCTGGCGGACTTCCGCTCCCACCTGCCCGCCAATCACGAGCACCCACCAATCACAGATGGCCGCCCAAAGAACAGCGTCCATTCATCACAACCACTTCCGTTTCCGGCCTGGTACCGGCGCCAAAGCAGAAAAGAGACCGTCACCAGAGACCATCGAGCGTTCGAGGCCGAAAGAGGAGGAGGAAAGGAAAGAAAAGGAGGAAGAGCAGCCCTGAGGCGGCACGGCCCACTACTTACTGTAGGAGTAACTGCTCACTTCCGAGGCGAAGGGGGAGTGGGTCGACTTGGGCTGGCCTCTGGCCTTGAACCCCACCTCCATCTTCCTGGCTTTGGCAGCCCTTTTGTGTTTACCTTCTCGCGAGGCTTTAAGAGACAGGCTGAGGCCTTTGGCCAGCGCCTTCCTGTCCTTGCCCAGCAGGCTGTCGTAGGGCGTCAGGTACCTGCCGCAGCCCCCGCTCGCTTTTGATTTCCCCCCAGAACCGTCCGAGAACTTGAAGGGCGACTTCAATTTATCCTGCTTTGTGAGGGAGAGGGCTTTGTCCAGCTTGCTTGCCAACTGCTCCTGGTCGCTAGCCATCTTCTTCTTCTTAATCTTTAGCTGGAAAGGGAAGTTGGGAAGTCACGGGTTAAGACATTTGACACCCACAGTGGGTCTCAGTGCATGAGCTCGGACGAACCCAGGCTCCTTCTCCCTGCCTCTGTGGCTTTCTGGCACGTTGCTGAATTCCTCTTAGCCTCAGTTCCTCTACTCTGTAAAATGGGGGTGATTACGCACAGGCAGCGCTGGGTTGTACTGAAGAGGAACTGAGAAAAGGCACGTGAAGCACTTATTAAAGAGCTGTTACTGTGGTTACAGTTATCATCGCCACCGGCTGGCTGTGGCGCTATGCTTCCTACCGGGGAGCGCCTTAAACAAACAGCGCTGCCAGGGAGCCAAGGGGGGAGAAAGGTGGCTGGATTAAGGGAGGAGGGATGAACCCAAAGATGGAAAACCCAGATCACAGCACAGCTGATCTGCTTATCTCAGCTGCCTAAAGCAGGTGATGAAGACGGCCTCACAGCCTAAACCAGGCCATCCAGCTAAATGGGCTGAAGCTGCCAAGAAAATGCCTCGAGTGTGCCTTGGACGCCTGAAGCAGAAAGAATGATTAGAGATTTCATAGATAAATTCCTGCTTGTGTGTCTCCCGTCAGCTGGAGTCATTTGCTGTTGAAACGTGCAGCTTCAATGGCCCTCATTTGAACATTTCATCGCTATTTTCTCTCTAATCAGGTAACATTTCATAAGGAGAGAAAAAGTTGGGATAGTGTCAATTAGACAAGAGTGCCCTTCACGGTTCGAGAGTACAAAGGA
Organism: Cervus canadensis; assembly: GCF_019320065.1. Lineage (NCBI taxonomy): Eukaryota > Metazoa > Chordata > Mammalia > Artiodactyla > Cervidae > Cervus > Cervus canadensis. The sequence goes on along the minus strand of NC_057417.1, from coordinate 32,392,794 downwards.
TGCTGACGTACAAACTACAAACTGGCTCTCTTCCCCTCCCCACGGACCCACTCTCCCCTATGTAAGTCCTTCTCTCTGACACCTGAGTCAACTGTAACAGCCCCCTCCCACAGGGTTTTTCTGGGAGGGACGACAAGGTATGTTAGTATTCAGCGATGAGGGCCTTCAAGTGGGTGATTTCAGTGCTCTGCAGAAACAAGAAAATTCAAGGCACTGGCGCTCGGCCCTTTACCTCAGGAGAGTTCCCAGAGGAAATTACAATGGCATCAAGCCCTTGTTTCTTCAAACTCCAGAATGGTGAAGCTGCTCATTAAATAATTATACCGTGAAACAACTGAGTAATTGCACTCTTGGGTTAAGAACTTGCAGCCTCTCCTCTGCGCTTCAGCAGAGGGTCACAGAGCACGCAGAGGACGGGCTTTACAGCCTCCGCGCCACCTGGGGCCATGTTACTTCGCCAGCTCTCTGACCTGCCCTGGGCCTCACTGTCCCGCTCTGCACAATGACCAAGACTGCAGGAGTGGTTCTAGCAGTAAGGCAGCCACCCTCAACAAAAAGCGTTCGCGCCTGGGTTACTATTCCATTTTATCCGTAGTGATTCCACAGTTAAGTGTAGCTCAAAAAAGAAAAAAAAAAGTGTAGCCCAAAAGTGTGCGCGCAACAGGGCCAGGAGACCCGCAAAGGGAGTGTGTGAGCCCCAGTGGCCCCTCCACACCTTCCGCCTTGAGCCGCCAGTACTCCTGAGAGACGGGGCGACCAACCTGACTCATGAAGTCTGACGAGGTTTCGTGCTCGTCCCAAGGCTGGTTCCTCCCCCTGGCTTTCCCCGCTCCGCCGAGGGCGTCGTGGTCCTCCTCAGGCCCCTTGTGTCTCTTCCTCATCCCTGCTCCCAGCTCGTAGTCATCTGAGGTCAGCAGGGGCTTGCTGCTCAGCCTGAAACCCAGACGTGGAACCGGTCAGCGCCCCAGCCAGGCAGCATTCACAGGCCGGGGTCCGCCCTCATGGCCCTGAAGGGTGGGCTCTGGCTGCTGAAGCACAGACTGACAAGTCAAGCACTGTGGTGCCAGGACTCTGGGACACTTGTGAAGGAGGCAGAATGAGCGTTTAATGGGGAAAAAAAGAACTCACAAGCAGCGTCTCTGCTGGCCCCTCTCTCTCGCGCTCCTTCACATACACACACACAAGTAACCTGTCACGGTCAGAGACCTCTGTACCCAAGCATGCCAAGAACACGGATCAGAAGCGCCATGGACATCCACCAGGATGGGGCGGGGATTACAATCAAGAGCTACTCTGAAGGAGGAGCCGCCCACTGTTCTGTACCCGAGCAGCACAGGCAGTCAGGCCACGGTCTCTGTTGGCTGCTTCACGCTAAACCCTCACAAGTATAAGACAGCAGTAACTTTTCCCTGGTGTTTACTATGTGTCTCATTCCATGTCTGTGCTTTGTATTTTAACCACAAAACAACACTTGGTTCCACATACTGCTCTTTATAGAGGAAGGCGCTCACCTAGAAGAGCTAACACCTGGCCCAAGGTCACAAGGCGCAGCAGACCCGGGACTCGGCAGGAGGCACACCCACCTCCAGGGTCCGCGCTCCTACGAGGCGGCTCCATGTGCGGGCAGTCCCAGCCTCTGCTGGCTCCTCCAGGAGCAGCGTTCCCCACCCGCCTGTGGCTGGTAACAGGGTATTTCTCTCTGCATCCTCTGGTCAGGGACATCCAAGCTTAAGTGCAAGACGGGGGGCTCTTGGGGCTGTCTTCTGAGAAGACCCACAGCCTCTCCTGCGGCTGTGAAGGTACCCTGTGGCTCCCCTGCTTCCTCACCCAAGCCTTGCTGGCCCAGGCTGAGGCGCGCTCTGGAGGCCCGGGGGAATCACATCGCTCCTCTATCCACACCTAACCCAGAGGGAGCGCTCTCGCTCCGGCCACTTGTGGCTCCAAGGAGCCTCTCCCCAGGGTGTATGGAGGCGGAGGTCCCAGTAACAGGGAGTAGCCCGGGAACAACACACCAGGAGACCGGGAGTGAGGCCGTCCAGCACAGAGGGATGCGGGCCCTAGCCGCAGAAGACGCCGGTGTGGCAGGAAGACGGGCCTGACACTGGGGTGACGCTCGACTTGCTGGCTGGGGTGGGTGTGCCTGTCCCTCCACGCTCGCCCTCCTGGCCGGCCCAGGGCAGCGCGCCGTGCTGCCCGTGAGCCGCCGATCCCGGCGGGTCAGAGCCTGAGGGACGCGAGGGTCCCCGGCGCCGACACAGGCCCCGCGCGGGCCCGCACGCCTCCCCTCCGAGCTCTGTGCCAGTCCCCGACCCACCGAGGGGCCAGCCTTACTTTCCGCTATGGATGCGGCTCTTCCCTCTCTTGCGGGGGGGCGACAGGGCGCTCAGGGCGTGGGTCCGTTTCCGCGGCCTGCCAGGGCCTCTGCGTGCCAAGCTTCTATGGGGTTCCTCGCGCCTGTCCCTTAAAGAGAATCACACGCTGGGCTGTGAACCCGGGGGTGGGGGGGGGGGCGCGGAGAAGGGGGCGCACAGAGCGCACACGTCACTTGGGGCCACGCACACCTGGCGGCCTGCACGGCGGACCTCCTGAGCGCAGCGCCTACAGAGCCCGGGCCGCGGGTGGCGGGGCGCACTCACTCGGAATCGCGGCGCCTACAGAGCCTGGCCGCGGGCGGCGGGGCGCACTCGGAATCGCGGCGCCTACAGAGCCTGGCCGCGGGCGGCGGGGCGCACTCACTCGGAATCGCGGCGCCGCTGCAGCTTCACCAGCTCACGCTGCTTCTCCTTGTACTGACGCTGCACCTCTGCCAGCCGCATCCGGAAGTCCAGCTCCATGGCGTCCATGCTCTCCAGGGAGGATTTCATGGCGTACATCTGCGGGGAACGGCGGGTGAGCGCAGGGGCTCGCAGCGGGGACGCCACCCTCCCCCTCACCAAGACGCCCTGTGTGCATGCCAGGATCCGGAAAGCCAACCCTGTGGGGCCGAGTCCAGGCCGAGGTGGCCCGCAAGCACCTTTCGGGCAGGGCTGGCATCTGTCACGCACACACCTGCTCTCCCCGAGCCCCCAAGCCGTTGCCCACGGGACACACCCTTGACACGTGATTAGGTGATACACTGAGGCTGCGGAAGAGGAGACAACTCGCCGGGGACCACACAGCAAGGTAGTGGCGGAAGCTGGGCATGCAACAGGTTCCCCCGAGCGTGCAGCCTGCCAAGGCCCAGGCCAGGCGGCCTCTCTGGGGTCACCCCGTCCTCCCCCAACCCCGCTTCCCTGAGCCTCTCCCGGGACGCCTCACCCGCTCCTCCTTCTTCTGCATCCAGCTGTACTTCTTGTTGGGGTTCAGCTCGCGTGGAAGCCGCAGGTTCTTGAGCGGATCCACGAAGGGGCCATCCAGCACCTCCTTCAGCACATGGCTGCTGGCCGCCAGGAGGCTCTCCAGCGATGGCCGCACCGGCAGGCCCCGCTCCGCGCCTGCGAAAGGAGGCAGGTGAGCCTGTGCTCTGGGGGCCAGGCTCACGGGCACCACGGCCGACCCGCCTCAGACCCCCACCTGGGAAGGGGACACGGGCCAGAGTCCTGTCCATCACAGCACGTCTGTGCACAGACGGGCAGGAGGTCACCAGAGAACGGCAGAGCGGCGCTCTAACAAGGCGACTCTCTCTCTGCTTATCTGTCCAAAAAATCTTCCACAAGGACTATGCGTGGTTTTCACGATCAGAAAAAACAGAACCCCATGATAAGTTCTGTAAATTGCGAAAGTCACATGTGTACATGATAAAAACCACAAACCAAGCAGAGAAGAGTCATGAAACACACACCTTCCTCCTCCGCCACCAGGCCCCTCCCGGGAGGATGCCTCGGCCAACACTGCGTGGCAGGTGGTTCCAGAAACTTTTACACACATTCAAACATGGGTAACACCCAGGCATCCTTCACAAGCAGAAATCAGCACCAATCAATACACACCACATCACACTGCTTGTTGCTGCTCAACATGTTTCTCATCAGCACAAAAACACACACACACATTCATACTGTAGTTTGAACCCGAACAGAAAGTGCCGTTTCTGTAAGTCAGAACCACTAGAACATCAGCAATTTCATGCAGCAAAACCAAGTAACAGAAGCCTAGTTTTTCTCTCGGATCGATAAGCTTTAATTTACCTAAACAATCCCCCACTGATGGCATTCAGGTGGCTCCAGATTTTTTTTTTTTTTGGTAGCAAACAGACAGGAATTTTTCAGAGACTGTGCCTGTCTGTGCAATTAACGTGATCAAGGTATGTGTGTTCATCTCTGATGAATATTCCAACTGCCCTTCAGAAACACTGCAGCAACTCAGGATCTCAACAGTGGTACCTGAGAACCTACTTCTCCACAGTCTTTCTACGAAAATAACATGAGTTTTCATTTTCCAACTGATGTTTCCTTTGTGATCTAACATATGATCAATTTTTGAGAACGGTCCAGGTGTACTTGAGGGGAAAAATATGTTCTCTTTTTAAAAAGAAAGTTTTTGAAAGTATTTATTAATTTAGCTGCACTGGGTCTTAGTTGTGGCCCACAGAACCTTCCATCTTCCTTGTGGCACGCAGGACCTTTAGTCGGGGCATGTGGGATCTACTTCCCTGTCCAGGAATCGAACGCGGTCGCCCTGCATTGGGAGCGTGAAGTCTGAGTCACTGGACCGCCTGGAAGTCCCGGGAAAGTGTATCCTTCACAACCAGCATGCAGAGTTCAACACGCAGAACTCCCTGACATCGACATTAACGAGCCTATCGCCCAGATCAGGGCTTCTGAACCCTGGCGCCACTCACATGCTGCAGGGCGGCTCTGGGGCATCGTCCTGGGACACTGAGAGGCGTCCTCGCCTTCACCACTAGGTGTCAGCAGTGCTCCCCTCAAGTCCCAACCACATGTCACCAGTGGCGTGAGTTGAGAGTCCCTGTTTTGCTCTTCTGGGTCTTTACAGACACCACACAGCAGTGAGCCCCACCAGCCTCAAGCAGCGGGCACTAGACTGAAGCATGTGGCCCACCCCCCAGGTGCCATACCCCACCCTAATCCCTTCCAGGTCCTCCGAGCCGTCAGCTTCTCAGTCACTGGGTAAGGCGGGGGAGAGCTGCTCCATCAGAGGGGACCACGCAGCGACTCCATCGCCTGCTTCACCCCCCAACACACCAGCCTCGCTGGGGTCCCCAGGACACAGAGGGCAGCCTGGTGGCCCGAGGCCAGAAACTGTGTACCCCCAAGGCCACATGGAAAGCCCTAACACCATCACACCTCAGGAGGCAGAGCCTTTAAAGAGGGCGTCAGGGTGGGCTCTGTCTGATCCAGCGAGACTGCATCCTCATAAAAGGGGACGTCTGGAGACACAGACACACATGGAAGAATTCCACAGGCCTGCTGAGGAGAGATGCCTCAGGAGGAGCCAACCCAACCCTGCTGACCCCTGGATCTAGAGCGCCCAGCCTCTAGAGTCATGAGAACACACTCTTTACTCGAGACTCAGCCCCTTGCCCCGCCCCACCGCGCTTGTATGTTTATTACAGTAGCCAGAGCTAATACCCCAGCCCTGCGGCTGTACCAACGCGGAGGTGACTTGGGAACGGGCCCGACACACACTGGAACCTCCATGGGACCAGGCATCCCTCACAGAGACTATGGTGCCGGAAGGCGGGAAGGATGGCCGCTTGCCTTGGGCTTGGGACACCGGGCTTGCTGCCCACCAGCAGGAGCGGGGAAGCGGGAGGGCCAGCGGCACCAGGAAGTGGCCGGGCCGTGGGGAAAGCTCCGGAGCCCTGGGCCTGGTGTATGACCGGGACCACTCATGGCCCAGGCTTGCAGGCACTCTGCAGGGCACCGATGCTCAGGATCCGTCCGTGACTATCGGAGGCAAAGGGCCCCCAGGCCCTCCCCTGTCCGTGTGGTGCCCGCACCCCTGCACACTGGCGTCTCCAAGCGCCCGCTCCAGCCCAACGCCGCCCCCGCCCCGGGATCACAGAGCCCACGCTCAGGCCGCCAGATCCGCACTGCAGAGCGCCCAGGGCAGTGCAGGGCACCACCAGGAGCATCCGCATCCATGCCAGCCGCTGGGCTCCCCAGACGCGCGCCTCCTATTGCTTCCCCGCCTCAGAAACCTTTCTTCTCTTCCAGCAACTCGGGTCAAAACCCTCAGCCTCGTCCTTACACACACAACCGCAGTCCCTTCGCAAAGCCTGCTGGCTCCAACGTCCACCCAGAACCCACCTGCCCGCACCTGTGCGCCCCTCACCACCCTGGGCCCAGGTGCAGATGGGAGCCTCTACTGGGTCTCCCCACCTCGGCCCTCGCCCCGGCATCGGCCCCCCACACAGCCCCCAAAGAGACTGCAGTTAGGTCTGATCCTATCAGTGCAACTCAAATCCACCTTCCAATGGCCCCTCATTTCACTCCAAGTGAATAAAAGATGACCTCCACCCTCCCCAGTGATCCCACTTCCTAGCAATCACTCTCCCCTCCGGGCTCCCCTCCAGCCCCTGGCCTCCTCACCTTTGTTCTACCCTGGGGCAAACAGTCGCCCCAGGGCCTTTGCACTTGCTCTTCCTTGAGCCTGGCATAGTTTTCCCCAGAAGAATCTCCGTCCCCCACCTATTGAGAGGGGCTTCCCTGGCTATCTGCTATGGGAGACCACCTTACCACCCCTGCCCTGACCCCCTCCCACTGTTTGGGCCTCCCACTTGTCACCCGAACAGTGCTGAGGGCTGCACGCGGATGGCCTGGTTCACTGCTGGTACCAAACACTGCTGGGCATACAGGAGGAGCTGAATGAGTGCATGAATCAGGCAGCAGTGTGAAGACAGGCAACAGCAGGCAGAGGCCCCCAAACTTGGTGACCCATCCTCAGCCCTCTCCTTCCCAGAGGCCCCTTGGCCTGTGTGGTCCCCACTGAAAACCCACCAGCTGGCAGGATATCAAGAGGGATTTGTCTTCTGAGGGAAAAAAAAAAAAATTTGTACTCAACTATTTAAATGAAAGAAAAGAAACAATGAACTTGAACAACAGGACTCCCCTGGTGATCCAGTGGTTAAGAATGCACCTGCCAATGCAGGGGACACAGGTTCAGTTCCTGGTCCAGGATGATTCCACAAGCCACAGAGCAACTAAGCCCACGTGCCACAACTGCTGAAGCCTGTTCGCCCAGAGCTCGTGCTTGACATCCAGAGAGGACACCGCAGCAAGAAGCCCAAGCACTGCAACCCAAAAAAGAAAAAACCCACAAAGCAACATACGCCTGCAGGGAGGTAGGTGTCACTCGTCCAAGCTTCCAGGAAAGGGGCATTGGACCTTAATGATGAAAGGGATCTGGTTCTGACCCAGCAATTCCACCCCTGGGAACAAACCCCCTAGGAAAGCAGAGGTGTGGACAAAGATTTTTCTCCAAGAGGAATCATCACATTACTTACAACAGCAAAAGGAAGGAAGGAAAATTACAGAAAAGAAGGCAAATTAAAATGCCTGACAATTGAGGGTTGGGTCTCAACTGAAGGCTGGGGCCTCCACCAGGCAGAAAACTGCATAGTTCCAAAAAAATGTTTTAAGAATGCACAGTGTTGAAAATGTTTAATAAAGAATATACTTAGGGGAAAAGAAGGCTGAGCGCCGAAGAACTGATGCTTTCAAACTGGGGTGCTGGAGAAGAACTTGAGAGTGTTTAAGAGTCCCTCGGACTGCAAGGAGATCAAACCAGTCCATCCTAAAAGAGATCAACTCTGAATATTCATTGGAAGGACTAATGCTGAAGCTGAAGGTCCAATACTTCCGCCACCTGATGCGAAGAGCTGACTCATTGGAAAAGACCCTAATGCTGGGAAAGATTGAAAGCAGGAGGAGAAGGGGACGACAGAGAATGAGAGGGTTGGATGGCATCACCGACTCCATGGACATGAGTCTGAGCAAACTGCAGGAGACGTGAAGGACAGGGAAGCCTGGCTGCAGTCCATGGTATCACAAAGGATCGGACAAAGAATCTGACACAACGTAGCGACTGAAGGACAACAAAGTGGAAAAGGCAGGTAACAAAAGTTGCTTACAAAATGATCTTAATTTTAGAAACTTGTGCAAGTGTAGAACAAGTTCTAGAGGAAATACAGCTCAACACCCTGCACTGCTCTCATGACCCCCCCCAGCTGTGCGCCACCCCCGCCCCCGTGAGTGTTCTGGCTGGAGTGCAGGCTGGCCAGGCTATGCCTGACCCTTTGGCGCTCTACATACTTCGTGGAGCACTTCGATTTCTACGTTGAATGTCAGTGGGTTTGTGCCAGTCCAGAAGTCACTGCAGGCACTCCATTCCTTCTGAGGATGACCACCTCCCTACACACACACCTACATCCTAGAAGTGACTGCTCCCCCATCCAGGGCTGGGCAGGACCAGCCCAGTCCATCCCATCTCCTGGGATACAGGCTTTGCTTCTGCAAAAAGCATGAACCACAGTCAGCCAACTAATGAGTGAATCACAGCATCTTCGCCAGAGCTACCAGGAGAGAGGTGGCCTCTTCTGTGTGTCTGCTGGCTGCAGTCCATGGGCCCGTGGGCTCGGGAGGAAGTATCAGTGACCCCCATGAGGAAAGTGGACCCACCCTGCATGAAGCCAGTGGAAAGCGGTGAAGCTGTGAGAGGGAGGGACAGGGAAGAGGCAAAAAAGAACTCCTGATGACTTGGCTTGAGCACCTGGATCCAGCCGTGCCTGAAACCTTCCCTCATTACTGACACACACATTGTGATTCCACAAGCCAAAAAAATTCCCCCGACTTTTCCTAAGTCAGTGAGTCTTGTCGCTCCCACTGCAACGCATCCTGCTAATTCACCACGGACAGAACAAGGAGGAGTTTCACCACTAAGAAACCCACAAGCCGGCTGCATGACAAAGTGACTGCATAACACCACTGCCCTGTACGTTTAAAAATGGTAAAGGCGGGGCTTCCCTGGTGGCTCAGTGGTAAAGAATCTGCCTGCCAATGCAGGAGACATGGGTTCCATTCCTGATCCAGGAAGATCCCACAATGCCCCGTCCAACTACAGAGCCTGGAGCTGCCACTACTGAAGCCCAAGCGCCCTAGGACCTGTGCTCTGCAACGAGAGAAGTCACTGCAGGGAGGAGGCCATGCTCCCCAACTAGAGCGTAGAGCCCGCTCGCTGTAACTAGAGAAAAACGCATGCAATGAAGAGCTAGCACAGACCCCCCACCAAAAAAAGAAAAAAAAACAGTTAAAGTGGTAAAGTTTACGATAAGTGTATTTTACCACAATTTTAAAGAATTAATTCACAAAGGGAAAAAAGTGAATAGAAATAAACCATATTCTAGAGATTCTGAAACTTTAAAAATCCCACTTTAAAAAAAAAATTTTTTTATAGGAAGGGAAAAAGCAGGAGTTTCTCAGTGGCCTAGTGGTTAGGATTGTGTGCTCTGGTCGGGGAACTGGTAGGGTTAGGGTTAGGGTTAGGGTTCCCCAATGCGCAGCCAAAAATAAATAACAAAAAATAGGCCAAGGGGGGAAAAGCAACCCCCAGGAGCCTCACCTGCCGCCTCCTGGCTCCTCTTCTCCAGCTCCAGCTCGGCGATCTCGCTCAGCAAGGTGATGCCGTGCAGGAAGCTCTGCTCCAGAACGAGGCTCTGCGCGGCCTCCAGTGTCTCCAGGGCCGGAGCTCCAGTGCCCGGGGAGGGCAGGGGCCGGGCCTGGGGCAGCTCTGCGGCCGCCGCCAGGGCGTTCATGCCGGCCAGCGGGTCCTCCAGGCTGGGCAGGAACTCCTCAGAGCCCGCCTCCTCCAGGAAGCAGGCGCCGCCAGGCACAGGGCCAGCCTCGGGGGCCTCCAGGCTTGGGCACTCGCCCTCCCCAACGGGCATGTCACAGTCCGGCAGTTCCAGGCTGGGTTGGGGCTCAACTGGGGCCGCCTGGGCCAGGTCCTCCTCGCCGGGCACCGCCTCCGCCAAGGGCACGGCCACGGGCACCTCCACCGGCTCCTCCTTGGCCTCCACCAGCGGCTCTGGCGTCAGTCGCGGCCCCAGGTCCGGGGCGGCTGCACAGGACTCTGTCCGGCCGGGCGAATCGACCCCCTCGGCCCCCTCGGCAAAGTCTGGGCACCCGGGGGGCTCCTCGGGCCCCTGGCCACCGGCACTCAGCGCCTGGGCCTCCAGCAGGCCACCCGCCGGGCTCGGGGCTGCCAGGGCATCCTCGGGGGGCAACGTCAGTGGGGACCCCAGAGAGGCCAGCTGGGCGGGTTCTTCGTCCATGTCCTCCACCTCCGCCTTCACCTCCCGCTCCACCAGTGGCTCTTCGTCCGGGATCTCACGCAGCGGCTCTGGGACCTTGGACGGGGACAAGCGCAGGGGCTTGTCCTCAGGGGAGAGCGCCAGGCGCTCGGGCCCATCGGCTGGGAGCGGCACGTCAGGGGCCAGGCCGTCGGCGTCGGCAGCCGCCGTGGGCTGCAGCAGGAACGGGTAGGGCCTCCCATAGTGCGGCGGCAGGGCTTGAAACGGGTACCGGGCTGGGATATCTGCAGAGGACACGCAGGTCAGTGGGGGCCCCCTCCAGCCCCGTGTCCCCGTCAACACCCACCCACCTGCCACCCTCTCTCCTCGGCCGCCCTGCAGGGCTGGAAGCCCTTCCCGATGGCTCCTGATGAACCCCAGGACCTCTCTGCACATCTGGGTCCCAGAGAGAAAAAAATCGGCCACTCTGCAGTCCCCAGGGGTCTTCGGGTCTCAAAGGCAGAACCCATCCATGGCTGTCTCTGGTGCCCACAAACTGAGCATCTGGCACAACGCTGGACCAGAAGGATCTGGTAATAAGACCCTACACAGGGGGCTTCCCTGGCGACTCAGTGGTAAAGAAACCACCTGCCAATGCAGGAGACATGGGTTCGATCCCTGGTCCGGGAAGATCCCACATGACACAGAGCAACTAAGTCCATGGACCGCAACTACCGACCCCGCACTCCAGGGCAGGGGAGCCGGAACAACCGCAGCCCACGCGCCCTAGGGTCCAAGCTCTGCAACAAGAGAAGCCACCGCAACGAGAAGCACATGCACAGCAACAGAGGAGCCCCTGCTCCCCGCAACGAGGGCAAAGCCCCACACAGCACAGCCAAAATAAAGTTACTAAAAAGAAAAAAGACCCGAAACGGTACCCACTCAGCCCAGTGGACTCTGTCCTCTGTCCCGCAAGAACCCACCAGCCCCACCTCTTCTTTTTCAGCAGAGCTGGGGACATTCAAGTTCTTAAAAAACTGATAGTAACACTGTGCAGCCGCCCACCTTGTTACCTCTGACCTCCCCCCGCCACAAAGTGTGATCTCCCGGAGAGCAGGGTGGTGTGCAGCTGACTCTCTGCAGCATCAGGCCCCGTCAGGGGGTGGGCGGGCGTGCAAGCAGTAAGAGCTGAACAGGAACCAAAGAGGGGAGACAGATGCACGGAGCACCCTACCCCGCACCGCAGCCTGGCCTGTGCTCCACACTTGACTGTCAGCAAGACATCGGCTCTCCCCAGAGAGCGGCGCATGCGGCCCAAGACCACACAGCATCCCAGCGGCCGAAGTCTGAATTCTGGAATTCAAGCTCACGTCCTCCCACGGGCCAAGGCCACCCACTGTGTGTCCCCATGGACACGGGACACGGAAGAGGGTGCATGCGTGCCACACGCGGGCGGGGGCACGACCCGGAAGGTACTGTCATCCTCAGTATGACAACGCAGCACCTGTGAGCCAGGCGTCATGGCGCCGAACACCTTACGGGCGTTGCCTGTTCAATGCTCAGAACAAGGCCTCCTGAACTCAGGACCTACTTCTAACATTACACCCATTTCCCCTGACCTACAACCGAGGGAAGACTCGAGAGACGATGGCTGACAGCTCGTTCCAGAGCTTGACAGCAGGCCACGTACTGGTTTGGCCAAAACACCAGAAGGAATTTCATGGCTGAGCCAACATGGCAGGCGCTCAACAGGGAAAGGAGAACGGCCGGCTGAACCGATGAGTGAGTGACGCACGGGACAGCCGTTTCCCCAGCTCCTACCTGAGAACAAGGCCTGGAAGGGGCTGGGGGCTTCCTTCTCCAGCTCTAAGTCCTTCTTCTCCACGACGTTCTCGGGGGCCTCCTCCTTGCGGGCGATCCCCGGGGTGGGCGGCGGGGAGGCGGGCGGCGGGCTGCTGGGGTGGGAGCTGGGCGTGGCGGGGTACGCGTAGGCGGGCGGCTTGGACACGTCCTCCAGTTTCTGAATGACCTTGGCCTTCAGGGCAGCCACAGGGGACGCGCGGGGCGAAGGCGGCGGGCTCATGGCCTTGCCGTAGGCGCCCGTGGGGCCGGTGCTCAGGCCAGGGGGCTTCCGCGGCAGCAGCCCCGGGCCCGCGGCGGCCAGACCTGCCTTGCCCGTGGCCTCCAGGCTGCGCTTGCTCACCTTCTCCTCCATCTCCACCCGCTGCTCCTGGGCCTTCAGCCGCTCCTGCTGTGGAGGGGGCCGACAGGCGGGGTCAGCGCGGCAGGACCCATCATCCAGCACCGGCCCCAGGCTACCCCAGCCCACGGAGAACTCCAGGCGGGGTTGGGGGCTGCAGGACCCTGCCGGAGACGGACATTCCGTCCCGGCTCGCATAACAAGCACAGCATTCCTTGTAGAATTCCAGCAGACGGGGCTGGGGAACCTCTGGTCTAGACCCTGATCCCCGCCCCAGGACCCCCAGAGACAGAGCGCGGGGGGCCAGGCAGAGGTGGGAGGCTCCTGCAGACGCAGGACTGTCCCACCCCAGGTCCACCACGGGACAAGGACAGCTGCCTGCACGGAGGGTTCACTACCTGAGGACCCTCCCCTGCTCTATCACAGCGCGCTCTCAAACACCACCACGGTGAGCCTTCCCGGGCCGAGAGGAAACGGTTCAAGAGCAGCCTGGGCCCGGTGGGCTGTCCGCACACAAATACGCCGTGCAGAGGGCTCCAAGCCCCCACCCTCACCGCTGTGAAATCTCAATAAAGAATTCGATGACACAGAAATGACAGAGAAATTAACAGCTGCTCCATTTCCACAGGAGGAAACCTGGAGCCCAGAGAGGTGAATTCACTCGCCCAAAGGCACTCAGCCAGGCGTGGCAGAACTAAAGGTTCAAAACCAGGGCCCCATGCGCTGTATGTCATCTCTGTTGAGTCCTTCAGGGCGGCTGCTGCACGAAAAAGGAGGGACGCGGCCGGGGCAGAGGACAGGTGTCTAGGAACACCTTCAAGAAGGCAGGAGGGCTGTGGGCTTTAGGGAGTCACTACACAGGGGGACACCAAGTGCCACCCACCTCATGGGACCAGGCAACGTGGGTGGAGGCCAGCCCTGGCCCGAGAGGGGAGCCCAGGCCATCAAGTGCCCAGCTGGGCCAGGCTGGGCTCAGGAAACAGCGGGAGCCCACTGGGATCCCTTCAGCTCCCAGGCAAACACCTCCCGTCCACAGGTCTGCCTCTCCTGCCTCGGTTTCCCCATGGCTCCCTGCACCCCCCACACCCCCGCCAGGCTCTGTCCGCCTCTCGGGCTTGCTCACCCTGTCCCCTCTGCCCAGAGGGCTCCTCCACAACTGACTTCTTCAGGTCTCTGGGCAGATGTCACCACCTCCAGAGGGCCCTCCCTGACTACCAGCCTCTTACTTCTCCCTCCCAGTCAGAACTGGATTTTCTACCAGCTGACCCCTCTGCCTCGCCATCAGTGGGAGCGGGCTCCCAGAAGGGTCTCCACGGCCCCCACGGCCCTCCTGCGACCATGCCCCCACCCCAACTCACCACCAGCTGGGCGCTCCTCTGCAGCTCCAGGGCCTGGGCCGCCTGCTGCTGCAGGTAGAGGAATTCCTGCTGCCGCAGGAAGTGCTGCTGCGAGAAGAGCTGCAGCTGCTGGGCGTGGTGCAGGGAGGCGCGGCCCGGCGGGTACAGCGCGGGCCAGAGCGGCGGCACCGCGGCCCGCTCCATCAGCTCCGCTGCGGGCGAGAGGACCCTGAGGCTGCACCCAGCGCCCGGCGCCCGCCACCCCACTCCTCAGACGGGGAAGCCGAGGCCCAGAGAGGGGCCGCGCGCTCACGCAGCGGCAGAACGGGCTCAGCTGGGCCTCCGGGGGCTTCCTGGGGGCCGAGAAGCTGGTCCCCCTTCTCCTCAGCCACACCCCAGGCCCCGGGGCCCACGCGGGGGTCCCAGAGGCCACACAGCGGGAGTGGCCGACGTGGCGACTCCACACCTCCCCCCGCGACACCCAGTGTTCTGCAAACTGGGCTGCTGAGGGCTGGGGCACCGCGCAGCCCCGCCGTGGCTCTCCACACAGGCTTTCTGGGTAGGAACTCATCAGAACAGGGACCCCTGCGGCTCCGTGACACCCCCTCCCCACCACAGGAGGCCCATGGCGTTTGGGACAGCCTCACTCTATGAGGCCATCACAGCCCCTGCCCCCAACCATGGACCACCACTTACCAAAGTGAGGCAGGTGGTCGCTGGGAATGACCACCAGCTGGCCCGACTGGGGGTCCCTGACGAACTGGTAGGCTGAAGGCAGGGAGCCCCCCAGGCCAGGCGGAAAGGCAGGCGCCATGCCCTGGTGCAGAGAAGGGGGGCCCAAGCCTAGGAGAGACCCAGGCCCAAGTCAGTGCCGGGGGCCACTCCCCACGCCCCCTCCCTTCCTGGGCCTCCATGGAGGAAGCCGAGGGTAAGGGCTGGCTGGCTCTGAACCCTCTCCCCCGTCGCCCTTTCTGACCACTGTCCACCAACAGGCTTGGCAGAGGAGCCCCACGAGGCTGAGGCCGCTAATGATGACCCTGCTTGGGGTCCCCTGGTGGCTCAGATGGTAAAGAATCTGCATGCAATGCAGGAGACCTGGGTTCGATCCCTGGGTCGGGAAGATCCCCTGGAGAAGGGAAGGGCCAGCCACTCCAGTATTTTTGCCTGGGAAATCCCATGGACAGAGGAGCCTGGTGGGCTACAGTCCACGGGGTTGCAAAGAGTGGGACACGGCTGGGTGACTAACCCTTTTTCGCTTCAGACAAGCCAGAGAGGTCAACTACAGGGACGAGAGAGAGGAGGGGTCCCACCCCGCACCAGCGCCCAGCACCTTGCTCTGATGGAAACACTCAGGCCTCCGCTATCCCCACCCCCGACTCACCGTAGGGGTGTCCAGCGAGCCACATGGATGTGCTACCCGAGCGGGGCAGCCAGGGGTGAGTGGCCAGGTGGGCCGCAGGGTCGGCGGACCAGCGACCAGAGCCCGCCAGAGCCGGGCCGCCGGTCACCATGAGGTTGGGGTTCAGGCCGTTAGCAGCACAGCTGGTGGGGTGCAGGCGGGCCAGGTCGGCCAGCTCCTTGCTTTCTCTGGAAGGGGAGCGGAGGCGGCAGTGAGTCTGGGATGGCCCCGGGGCGAGGGGGAGGGAAAAGGAGGCGCCCCACAGGACTGGGGGACACCAGGCCACTGCTCGGCACCCAGGGGCAGAAGAGCCGGCTGGCACTCAGCAGGGGGCCCCGGGCCTTCCCCAGGAAGGCTCCCACATGTGCAGGACCACCCCGCGCCCACACAGGGCCACCCATCCTGCCCCATAGGCCCCCCAGGCCTCACCTGAGCAGCTTCTCCTGGTCTCGGTCCAGCCGCGCCCCCAGCAGCCTCTCCTCCCGGTGCCTGGCCCGGTCATCGCCACAGTCCTCGTCGGCTCGGCCGTGCCCTGGGCGGGCGGGAGAGGAGGAAGTGAGCCCCACTCAGGGCCCCCAACAAGCCCTCAGCGTCTGACCAGGTCCGTCACCCTGGCCAGACGTCCTCTGTGCCCAGAAACGGCCCTCCACCGCCCTCAAAGAGCCCACCTGTAACTCTCCCAGGTAACCGGGAAGGTGCAGGGAAAGGTCGTAAAACGGACGGCGCTGTAACCCAGGATGAACCGAGAGGCACTCAGGGACAGGGTTTCCTCCTTTAGCGCCGGAAAGGCAGGCGCCGGGGGCGGGTCAAGACGGATGGAAAACCACAACCCAAAGGAGCGGTCGCCATGCAGAGGCGCAGTCAAGCCCGGGTCACGGGGAGCCAGCCACCACCCGGAGGCCCCGCCATGGTTCCGGCGGTTGCACACGTGTGGCTGATCTCTTCAAAATCAAGACAGAAAACTGAAACCGGAGGACCCTATGCACGTGGGGTGGGGGGGCGACTAGAGGGTGTGGGGCTGCCCCCCGGCTGGCCCATCCCTGCCCTGGTGCCCAGGAGGCACCCCCTAACCCCCACAGCTGGTCCCGCTGCACCTCCCCTGGGCTCCCTGCCCCTCCCAAAGCAGAGAGGGCGGGTCCCCAAGCCCTGACCCATTCCACAGGAGCTCAGCCCTCCTCGCTCCCACCTTCCCCAGCCCCTCTTCCCCGGGTGTCTTCTACACCGTGAGTCAAAATTCAGAGTGTGCACAGTTGCGGAGGCAGGCCAGGGCCCAGGAGGCGGGTACGGCCACCAGCGGCAGAGACCACTCAGTCGGCAGCCAAGACTTTTCTCAAAAGAGAAACCAAGGACTTTGCTGGTGGTCCGGAGGTTAAGAATCCACCTGCGGGGGACATGGGTTTGATCCTTGGGCCGGGCAGATCCCACAATCCACCAGGCAGCGAAGCCCGTGCACCACGGCTATTGAGCCCTTATGCTCCAGAGCCCGGGAGCCCCAACGACCACGCCCACGTGCGCCCTAGAGTCCGTGCTCTGCAACAAGAGAGGCGACAGCAATGAGAAGTCGGTGCACTGCAACTAGAGAGAAGCCCCAGCTAGTCACAACGCGAGGAAGTCCACGGGCAGCAACCAAAAATAGAGAGAAACCCGCTGAGGCTGGACTAATTCCTTCCCTAGGATCAGCCACCCTGGGGCCAGTGTCCACCCACCCGGGGCTCCAGAGATGCACTCCGGGAGGAAGCCGCCCCCAGGCCCACCGGCACATGGACCTTGTCAGTTACTACTCTGCTGCAGACCCGTGTCCCGGCCCCCTCTCCGGGGTCCACCAGCAGGCCCCCCACCCCGGCATGGCCCCCGGGGGCAGGGATCCAACCTGGCATGCTGCCGTCAGCCTCTCCCCTAGTTTCTGCCCTCCTGCACCCCCAACACCAGGAACTCCCAAAGACCTCCTGAGAACTGTCCCCCAGGAGAGGCTCTGGGCAGCAGGCAGCTTCTCCTTTCCCTTCAGGAAGGTGGGAGCCCACCGCCAGGAACAGGAGGCGAGCGGGCAGGGAGGGACAGCCACGAGCCCATGTGCCCGATGGACCAAGCAGGTCGGGGAAGGGATGCCCCTCAAGAGACAGCTGGAGGTGGGCTGGGGGCCACCAGGGGCAGGCCCAGGAGTTCCAGAAGCCCCTGGGGCAACAAGGAAGCAGCATCCGCGGTTAAGCAGAGAACCAGCGAGCTGGGGCACCAGGCGGGCGGGGTGAGAATGGGTGAAGTCTTCCCCACCGGCCCCCGTGGGTCACGGAGCCGAGTCCCAGGCCGCCCGCCACCTCACTGCATGCAGGTGCAGAGCAGACCCTCTGTGTGTGCCAGCGCCCCGTCCCCGCGACTGTGCCCGGCTCGTGGCAGGAGGCCAGGAGGCAGAGGGGACAGGTGGGCAGTGGGAGAGCAGGTGATACCCAGCCAGGGTGCCCAGACCAGCAGAGTCAGTGTGGTTCCCAAGTCAAAGGGGACACCGCGCCCACCCTCCCGCCCAGCCCCTTCACCAAGGGCTGGAAGGGACCCTGCTCGTGGGCCCCACCCCGGGAATGAGGCCCTAAAGGGCGGCCACACTTCTGGGCAGGGCCACTCAGGGTCCTGCAGCTGGACTGAGAAACCAGAGCCACAGCTTCCCCGGGGGAGGGCCGCCCAGTTCCACAGAAACCCCCAGGGCCCTCCGTGCACGGGGCCATGCTGCCATGGGGGACAGGCTTTGGCAAAGAGCTGGTGATCCCAGAAGGGTCACGTGCCTGGAGTGTGGCCTGTCCCCAAGAGCTCAGTCAGTCCTCAGGCTTGACGCCTCTCCACCGCCCTGGTTGTCACTGCACAGGCCTCAAGAGCTTCCCACTGCAGGCCCCACCAGAAACCTGCAGGCAGGCCAGCCCAGCCTGGAGAAGCCACCACCCGCAGGGTCCGTCAGGCCAGAGCCCCAGACTGCTCCTTCCATGTTCAGCTGGTGTCCAAACAAATGTGACACGCCCTCCACCACGGTGGCCCAGCGGCCCGGGCACCACCCCGACCTCCTGCATCAACCTGTTCCCTCTAACCCCTGCTCACCCCATCCCTCCTACTCCAGGCTGCCCAGCTGTCCCGTCACCCGTGCACCCCCAGCCACACTCAGGGCCACACACACGGTTCCCTCCGCCTAGAGTGCGCGCGCCCGTCCCCTGTACTCCTCAGTCTCCCCAGTAAGACCTCAGCCCATATGCTGCCTCCCCCAGGAAGCCCTCCCAGACCACCGCTCCTCTATCACGCTCCCTTATTCATCTCCCTCACTGCACTGAGCGCATCACACAGCCACTCTGCCTGGTGGTTATCCTTCATCTCTGGCTTGAGTAGTCCCACTCCGAGGTATCTACCTCTGCCCTAACACAAGGCCTGACACAGGAAGAGCTCAGCATACATACGGGGAGTGAATGAAGGAATTCATGAGAACATCTAGAGGGTGATGCAGAGAGAACAAACAGCAGGTGCAAAGGCCCTGGGGCAGGAGTGTGCCTGCCTCATCCAGGTGAGAATACCAAAGAAAGCACGCAGGGGAAAGAGGGGGGTGCAGACCGCACTCAGGGCCTTGCGGGCCGTGGAAGGGAACGTGCTTGAGATTCCGTCCAAGGTGAAAGGAGAAGCCAGAGGAAGTGCTGAGCAGGGATGAGACATGATCCGACTAAGGCTTTGAAAACCGCCTGGGAACAAGCAAACCAAGAAGGCCCATAGCTTGTCTCTGCTGAGCTCCAGGCTGGCGGGGGGCCAGTTCCTCCAAGAGGCAAGTGTGTGGGGTGGAGGGGAGCCAAGCCCAAGCTCCCACACACACAGAAGACCCGTCCTCCCCAGCCCTCAAGGCATGAGCTCTGGTGATTTTCAAGTCACCCCTGTGCCCAGCAGGGTCCGAGGGCCGCTCCATGCACACATTCATCCAGTGGTCATCAAGTGGGAGGGGGGTTTCAGCCCTCACCCCAGCCGCCCCAGATGAGGAAACCGAGGCACGGGCAGGCAGAGGAACTGCCCAGGTCACACTCCTGACTGCCGAGGAGGCACCAGGCTGGCGTCGGGGTCTGAGTGAGTTGTCCTGCCCGCCTGCCCCGGGGTGCACGGCCCCCAGGCAGAGAGCCCGCACAGGGTGAGCACCCAGGAGACGCAGCCCTACAGCCGCTGCCTGTCTGCAGCCCCGCCCCGGGGCCCGCGTCCCCAGCAGTGACAGCTTCTCTGAGGGTCACAGCCTCTAATCCCAGCCATTATTGCCCAGGCTGAGGCCCGGTTCCCATGGCAACCTCCTCTTGGACTCCCGTCTGCGCCTCTCCAAGGCTGCAGCTGACGACGTGCTTGTTCGAGTCTGGGGTCAACAGCACTGCTTACAGCCAGCGCGACCCCGGCTCTGCCGGGCGATATGGGCAGTGGGGCAGGGTTCGGGGGGCACCATCACAGCCCCCCAGATCTGGTCCCCAGTTTGACGCCACCGCAGAGTTGACAACGGGCAAGGGGGAGAGGCAGGAGGCGCAGCCCTGGGCTTCGGGTGCAAGCTCAGCCCGCCTGTTCTGGCCCGAGTGACCCAGGGCACGTCACTCCAGCTCCACAGGCCCTGCTCTCCCGTCTGGAAGCTGAGGGATGAACAGATCCTCCGCTGGGGGCCATGGGAGGAGACGCTGGCTAGGGCTACGCGGGGCTGCCTGCACCCGCCCCCGGCTAAATGGCAGGGACAGTGCTAGTCTGCTGGCCTCTCGCGCATCGGCAGTGCCGTCCGGGGCTCACAGGCATACACGATGCCGTCCTTCAGCCATCTCAGGGTCCGAGATCTCTGAAGCCAGACCAGACCCTGAGGGAGCCCCCTTAGGACATTTCTCAAAAAGGATCTCAGGCTTAGGGCAGAAACTCTGAGCCCTGAAGACTCTGAATGTGAGCAGAGAAAAGGCAGACCTGTGTATGAAGCACCTATTACGTGCCCATCAGCCCACCAGGCACCAGGGAACGAGGCAGCCCTCCTAGCACCACGCAGTAAATGCAGACGCCAGGGCTCGGAGGGCTTAGGCCTCTGGTTCAAGGTCGCATCGCTGCAAGAGGCAGAGCCTAGACTTGAACCCACTGCCAGGGAAAGGGCTCAGTCCACCAGGAGGAGCCAGGAGGCTGGGAGGGCCCAGCGGCACCAGGCTGACAGCTACCACTCGTTTAGGATGAGGCCAACTCCTTCCTCCCTTGAGGCCATCCAGATCAGGGGGAAACCCGCTTCTTACGGGGACTTCTTTTTAAGGAAAGTTGGTGGCTCAGTCAGTAAACAAAAAATTGCTTGCAATGCAGGAGACCCTGGTTCCACCCCTGGGTCGGGAAGATCCCCTGGAGAAGGGAATGGCAACCCACTCCAGTATTCCTGCCTGGAGAATCCTATGCACAGAGGAGCCTGGTGGGCTGCACAGTCCATGGGGTCACAAAAAATCAGACACGACTGAGTAATCAACACTTCCACTTTTTTTCACATCAAGGTTCCAATCACCTACACTCCAATTGTCATCAGGAAACAGGAAAACAGGCTCAGCCCCAAGATTCCTGAAGCCCTCATCCCCAGACCATCCCCTCCTTGCTCCCGGCTCCCACTCTCTCTCACACTGTCTCTCTCTCTCTCTCTCACACACACACACACACACGCTTAAACACACATGTTCTCACCTACACTGACACGTTCTCACCTACACTCTCTTTATACACGCACACACATTCCCTCATACATTCTCTCACACACACATTCTCATCTACACTCCCTTACACATTCTCACACACTCACACACACATTCCCTCATACACATTCTCACACACACACCCTCATACACAAATTCTCACACACACATTCCCTCATACACATTCTCACACACACACGCTCCCTCATACATTCTCACACTCACATTCCCTCATACACATTCTCTCTCTCACACACACACACATTCCCTCATACACATTCTCTCTCTCTCACACACACACACACATTCCCTCACATTCTCACACACACACATTGCCCCATACACATTCTCTCTCACACATACACACATTCCCTCATACACATTCTCACACACACACACACATTCCCTCATACACATTCTCTCTCTCTCCCACATACACACATTCCTTCATACACGTTCTCCCACATACACATGCACATTCTCATCTACACTCTCTTACACATTCTCACATACACACTCACATTCCCTCATACACATTCTCACACACACACATTCCCTCATACACATTCTCACACTCACATTCCCTCATACACATTCTCTCTCATACACACACACATTCCCTCATACACATTCCCTCAAACACATTCTCACATACACACATTCCCTCATACACATGCACATTCTCATCTACATTCTCTTACACATTCTCACATACACACTCACACACACATTCCCTCATACACAAACATTCTCACACTCACATTCCCTCATACAGATTCTCTCTCTCTCACACACACACATTCCCTCATACACATTCTCTGTCTCTCTCTCACACACATACCCCCTCATACACAAATTCTCACACACACATTCCCTCGTACACATTCTCACACACATTCCCTCACACACGAACATTCTCACATACACACACTTAAAACACACATTCTCACCTATACTCTTTTACACACATTCCCTCAGACACATTCTCACACACACACTCACAACCACAGACACAGATCCCGGGGGCACAGACAGGTACGCTGGGTATCAGGAAGAGATCCCAGCCGGAGGGCCATTATCGCATCTCATGAGCATTCTCCTACAAAAAGGACCCCCAAAATTTTGGTCTTTTCTTTCCCAGAAGGATCTACCTAGTAAGAGGGCTTGTCCACCACCCAGCCAGCCACCTCCAAGCCAAGGGCTGACACCCAGACTTTTGACTGCAGACTAGGTCAGGCAAGGCCTCAGCGAGCTCCGAGGGTCTGAGGGCAGGCCTCTCTGGCTCCAGGCAGGGGTGCTCCACACAGAACCGCGGCTTCAGTCCCTCATTCAACAAAGGTTCCCTCCTGAGCCTCCCGGGCTCTGAGCCCAGCCGGCCACGCCCACACCTCCACACGCTAACACACCTGGGCCAACAGAGCGGGCCGGCGCCCGACCTGCAGGTGGGGCCTTTGGCTCAAGGCTGGGCTCTCTCTCGGCTTCCCTGGTGGCTCAGAGGGTAAAGCATCTGCCTGCAATGCGGGAGACCTGAGTTCAATCCCTGGGTTGGGGATATCCCCTGGAGAAGGAAATGGCAACCCACTCCAGTACCCTTGTCTGGAAAATCCCATGGACAGAGGTACACTACAGACTGTACTGGTAGGTACAGTCCATGGGGTCGCAAAGAGTCGGACACGACTGAGCGACTTCACTTTCACTTGGGCTCTCTCTGGGCAGCCCAAGCCCAGAGTTCCACCAAAATGCCGTAAGTATCAACTATGCAAAATTCCAGGAAGGAATCCAACTGGGAAAATATGCAAGGGACAAAACTAAATGTAACCAATCAACCCCCTTCCGACAAGATATTCAACTTCACCAGTAATTAAAAGAAATGTACCATTACTCCCTACCCAGCTTAACGACATTTGTTTTTTTAATAAAACACAACTCTGAGTAGTCTAAAATGAAACAGACTGCAAACAAGCATATAAAATCTCTAGCAACCTAAGAAGTCACAAAGGCATCCATCGTCGAGACCACAGGGACGCTGGGGGGCCCTGACTTCCATCGGTCGCACTCAGTCACTCATTCCCCCACTTATCAGACACCTACTATGCGCCAGGCCCCACGCTAGTTATTGGGAACACAGAACTAGGTAAGTAAGGCACGATTACCTCCCTCAAGGACTTAGAATTGAAAGCTTAAAGCTAATCTATTCGTCGGAATCTATTCTTAGAAAATGACTCAAAATATCAGGGAGGCGCAATGCACAAAAATATTCAGAGCCACTTCCTAAACACAAAAACATCAGAGGGAAAACTGAAATGCCACTAGGGAATGGCGAGGGTAGCTATGGTGAGTGCTCTGGATGGAACAACAAAGGCCATTAAAACTGCTACTTATACAGAGCTTGCAAAAGCAAGAGCCTACCTACCTGGGCCGAAAAAAAAAAGCAGAACCCAAGATCACAGTGCACTGCGGATCAGATGGGAAAATGAATCTGGCAGAAGATCTCTAGGTGTTCAGGGTTATGGAAACAAATGTAACGGTCCCTTTATGTCCCTCTCCTTTCTTGCATTTTACACCTTCTTCTATGTGCATAACAGAAAAAGCAATAAACCCTAAATAGCAGCCACAGCCCACAAGGGGGATAAAGGACACATACAACCAGGACGGTTGGGAGAGAAGGGTGTGGAAGAGGGATGGGCAGGGAGAAAGGATGCCAGAGGTGGGGAGGTGACGGGGAATTAAAGGTGCGGGGGTGGGGGTGGGACCCAGGACTCACCTTTGACGTTGCTCAGTGACAGGGACCGCTCCTGGTCTGCCAGCCCAGGTGCCAGCCGGCCACTGCCGCCACTGTCCTTCTGCCGGGCCACAGCCACCGCAATGCCCACAGGCGGGTGTCGCACTTCCGCCTCACCCTGGGCCCCGGAGCCCTCGCGTCCAAAGGCCTTGGCGCTCTCGGGCCTCTCCGGGTCTCGCTTCAGCTGTCGGCCGCCGGATGCTACAGGGCCCCCCGGGTGCGGGAGGCGCGTCTGGGCGCGGGGGGCAGCTGTGGGTGCCGGCTCCGGTTTCATGGTGCCCAGGCCGCCAAAGGGGCTCTTCTTGCCGCAGCCGCCTGGGCGCACGGTCACGGCCTCGCGGGCGAAGCTGCCGCTGTACTTGATGAGGCTCTGCATGGCGGAGGCCTCTCCGGGCCCATGGGCCGCTGCATGGATGTCGGCACCTGGCCTGGCGCAGGTGGCTGCGGCGCGGGGCAGCGTGGCCCCGGGGTCCAGGTAGGCCTTCTTGGAGGCGGCAGCAGCGGCCTCCTCCTCGGCGCGGCTGGCGTGGTGGTGCTGCGCGGCCAGCACGGCCATCTGCGTGGTGGCAAAGTTGCCCAGCTCGAAAGGTTTCCACTTGTGCTCAGGGCCGGCAGGTGGGGGCGGCCGCCCGGGCTCCAGGCCGAAAAGCTTGGCGGCCTGCTGGGAGGCGGTGGCGGCGGCGGGGCCGCGCAGGGCGCGCTCGCAGGGCCGCGGCTCGGCCTCGGGTTTGAGCAGCTCCTTGGCGGGGAGGTAGGCCCGGGAGTCCGGGGAGGCACGCGCGGCCCGCGCCGGTGGGGCCTCGGTGGGCGGCGGCCGCTTGAGCGAGCGGATCACGGAGCTCTTCTCGCGGAGGCTCTCGGGCCGGTCCAGGGGTGGCCGGGGAGACCCGGGCGGGCCCTGCAGGACCCCGGGCCGGCCCACCTCGCGCTCCCGGGCCCGGGCGTCGCGCGCCTGCGACGCGATCTGGATGGGCCCTGGGCGCTCGTCGAAGGCCTCCACGGAAGGCACGAAGGTGGGTGCCACCACGCGGTGCTCGCGGCCCGGCTCGCGCGCGGCCGCCGCGGGGAAGATGGTGTAGACGCCAGTGGGGGTGGGCTGCGGCGCAGCGAAGGCCCCGGAGGCAGCGGGGGGCGCAGGCGGACCCTTGCTTGGCGGCGGTGGCGGCGGCGGGAGCGGCGAGGGGCATGGGCAGGGCCCGGGCAGCAGGGCCTCTGCGCGCCGCAGCCGCGCGCTCTCGTCCTGGCGCGCAATGTCCTTGGTGCCGCGGGCCCCCTCGGCCACCAGTGAGGGGAGCCCCACGTCCCCGCTGCCGTTGCAGAGGCTCAGCGGCAGTGGCGGCGGCGGGTTTTTGCTCTTGGACTCGGCGGCGGCCGTACCCGGCGCCCGCGGGGGCCCCGGATCGGCCAGGAACGGGGACAGGCGTTCGAGGAGGCGCGGGGGCCCGCGGTCCTGGCGGCCTTCCGCCCTTGCCTCTTGGGTCAGGTCCACCACGCCGCGCGGCCCTGCCACCTCTTCGCGGGCCCGCGGGTCCTTCTTGCCAAACAGTGGGGGCGGCTCCCCGCTCCGGCCTGACCGCTCCTTGGCTGGACCTTCCCGAGAAGAGCCTTTGGTCGAGGCGCCCGAGGAGTGGCCGCCGGAGGTTCTGGAGGAGGGCGTGTGAGAGTGCAGGGCGCCCGGAGCCCCCGGGGCGGGCAGGTAGAAGCCGTCTGCAAAGAAAGAGCGCAGCCGTGAGCCAATGCCCGCACTGCCTGGTCCGAGCCAAGGGAGGCCTGAAGGACTCCGGGGCTCGGAGGCAGGGCCCGGAGGAGGACCACACACTGCTTGCAGTGTGGCTCGGGACAGGGCAGCTCTGGAAATGGATGAAAAACAAGTTGAAACCTCCATCTCGGCCCCCTACTAACCTTTCTGAGCCTCAGTTTCCTCATCTATGAAAGGGGGAGAGGCCAGAATTAAGAGCTGCCCAGAGGGCCCAATAGGATTAGATGAGGACCCAACAGCTAGGAGGTCCCAGAAGGCTATGGGTGGGCCCCAGGAGCCTGTGGGGGCCTCTCGGGGCTGGAGTCTTGGGAAACACAGCCAGGGTGGTGGTCTGGAGTGCTGGGGTAGTGGTCCCCCCCCATCCCATTCCACAGCCCACCCCCAAGTGTCCCCACCACTCCTGCCGTCTGACCTTTCTGGGTATCGAAAATGCTGGGCTGGCCCAGCTGGCTGAGGAGGGGGCTCCCGCTGCTGGGGGGCTCCAGGTGGTTCAGGTGGAGGTAGGACGGGTACAGCCCACTGGGCAGGTGGGAGAAGCCTGCAAGAGAGAGAAGACCCCCTGAGACCCCTGTGCCGCCCCCCAGGGGGCTCCTTCCATCCTCTCTGCCGCTCACGGCTGTCAGGCCCCGCGCCCTGGTGCTGGAAGCCCTGAGGTTTAGCGCCAGCTCCCCACAGCAAAGGACTGCCCCCTCCCAGTCCTGGCATGCCAGGCCTCCTGCAGTCCCAGGCAGCCACTGGGACTCCTGCATCCCCCGGGAAGGGAATCAAATTGGCTCCAGGGGAGGGCAATGATGACGATGATGATGCAGGTGGCAGTTCTCATCAGAGACCAAGCCCTTTCAACTACTTTGCCTTTGTCCAATTCCCATTCACATTTCAGAGAAGGGGGAAAAAAAAAAAGACTTCTGTGAGGCAGATACTCTTAATATCCTCATTTTACAGATGAGAAAACTGAGGCTCAGAGTGGCCCACTTGCCCAAGGTCCCCTTTCCCCCACCCCACTGAGCAGAGGAGCCTGCCTTTGAACTGAGGTCACCAGGACTCTTAACCTCAGCCCAACGTGGACCTTGTTTGAAGGGTGTACTGGTTAAACTTCTCTGCTGTGTAACCCCAGCAGGTCGCTAGCATTCTCTGAACTTCAGCCTACCCAGCACAATCTCCAGCTGCTGGGACTCCCAGGCAGGTGTTGCTAAGAAGGAATTCCTCCTGCCGGGGGTCCTCCTAACCTCTCAAGCCCCCTCCACTCCCACCCATGATGCCCAGAACCAGGGCTGTAAGTTACAGGGCACAGAAGATAGAAAAGAGTGGCCATGGAAAAAGAAACAAGAGGCCTAAAAGGGTACACAAGAAAAGGAGGCCCAGCAGGCAAGCAGGTGGGCAAGTGCTGGGGCCCTGGGGGCGGGCCCAGCCTCTCCGCCTGGGCTGTGGGTGATACAGGACCCCCGGCCCACCGGCCACCCCTGAGGTGCTTGGGTCTCCTATGCCCCCTTGTTACACCCTCCTGAGGCCAGGGAGGCAAGACTATCCCCGGCCACAGTGGGCCCGCCTCTCGTCCCGCAGCCCCACCGGCAAGGACACTGACGCATCACGAAACAATGAGGGACATGATACAGGTCATTTCATCACTGAAACAGCGCTTGGTCCTGCTGCTTTTGCATCTGTAAAATGGGCATAACGGTCCCTCCCTCACGGCTTGTTCTGAGGATGAAGAGTTCAAGTGTGCTGTGCTCCGTTCATAGGAAGCACACTGCGTGTTCGACAGCGTTACTATGGTTACTGGTATTTGTTGGCAAAGGAGAAAAGTGAGTCAGGGAATGCAGTGCTCAGTCACTTCAGTTGTATCCAGACTCTTTTCAAACCTCTGGACTGTATGTAGCCTGCCAGGCTCCTGTCCAGAAGATTCTCCAGGCAAGAATACTGGAGTGGGTTGCCATGCCCTCCCCTCCAAGGGATCTTCCCGACCCAGGTATCAAACCCGCGTCTCTTATGTCGCCTGCCAACGCAGGTTCTTTATACCACTAGCACCATTTGGGAAGCCCCAGGGAAAGCAGGGGACAAGCAGATAGCACAAGGCACCAGAGGTAGCCCCCACCTCACCTTCACCCCCACTGCCCCGGGGCTGGTGGAGACAGGAAGCTCAGATCGGACCCCAGCCTGGAAGGATTGCCCAGCGTCCCAGACCTAGAGGCAGATGGCCCCTGTGTGTCAGGACAGTGACGGAAGCGCTCAATGACAAGGCAGAGAGGAGGAAGCGGGGAGACAGTGGGTGGTGAAAGGCCCAGGAAAGCCTGAACCTGCAGCAGCTGCTGCCAAGACCCCGATCTTCCAGGAGCCGGGAGCACACCCCAGGGTGCCCAGGAGGCACCAGGAGCCAGTGAACACCCAGCATGTAAAATCCACCCGAGCACCAGGGCAGGGAGGAACGCAGCGTCCCCCAGGCCCATCCCTTCAGTGACAGAGGGGAACCTGAGGCTCCAGGGAGGCCCGGCAGGGAGCCAACCGGCAGACAACCCCCCCACGTTTAGGGGCATCACTGCAGAACGACAGAGAGAGCCCCATGGCGCCTGGCCCCACTGCTCCCACAATTAGTTACTGTTGAGCTACGCGCCAGGCGGGTGGGGAACACGGCGGTGAGCGGAACAAACTAGGCCCTGCCCTCAGAGCTCGCCCCGCTGGGAAGACAGGTATTTCATGAAAAAGCACACAGATAAAATGTGTGGTCACAAGCGAGTATGAGAACGGGAATGGGGGTGGGGGAGGTGAGCCAAGCCCTGGAGAATGAACAAGAGACAGCCCGTGAGCTGGGGTGAGGGGCTGCAAGGGAACAGCACGTGTAAAGGCCCTGCGGCAGCAGCCGGAGGGATCACTGAGCGCTTGAAGCAGGGAGCGGAGGCCAGAGGCTCACGGCTGGGCCCCACAGGCCACACGCAGCACGGAGGGGTGACCGTGGGGCGAAGGGGAGAGGGCAGACTGAGAAGTGCTGGGGACAGCGGCCCGGGCCCGCCCGCCCGGCTCGCTCCTTACCTTCGTGGGCGTGCGTGGCCCACAGCTGCACCATGGGCAGGTTGCTGGGGGTGGGGGAGCGGAAGGAGAGGTCAGAGGGCAGGGGCACCGGGCTCCCATGGGATGAGGCCGCCGGCCCCATCCCGCCGGCCACAAAGCTGCCCAAGAAGGCCTCGCCTGCAGAGAGAAGGGGGCCGTCAGGCAGCCAGCTGGCCCCCGCCGCCCAGCCCACCGCCCCAAATTCCCCGCCTCCGCCCCACCCCACCCCAGCGCCTTGGACTTTAGCACCAGCCTGGGTCAACTCAGCAAGACTCCGGGCTGGAGAAGGAGACCCCAGGTGCCTCCAGAGCACCCAGCACTCTTGGCAGAAGGACATTATCTTCCCCAGACCCCAGGGGGTGTGGTTCTCCTCATCCGCAGCTGAAAGCTGGGGCCCGGCGGGGGAGGACCTCCAGAGGACACAGAATGAGGAGGTGGCAGGGGACTCAGGTTCTGAGTGCCTGGACCCAGGGGAA